>NW_026883573.1:0-50196 GCF_032173495.1 Musca vetustissima
TCATGCCAATTGGCCAATGTAGAAGTGATTCAATCATGCCACCATGAAGGTAAGTGCCAAAAAACGAAGTGAAGTTAATTTAAAACTGAGGGTAAATTGAGTGGTGGTTAAGAATTGATTGTTGGGAATAAAAATACAAATAAATGAACGTTTCATATGAATAAAATTAAGGAATAAGGAGAATGTAGGTGTGGAATATTTATTATCCGAATGAGATTAAATTTGGCAAAGATCATTTATTTTCCCCAAGGACGAACTCTATTGAAATTGTTGTAAATCGGTTCAGATTTATATATTTTCGTCCGATTTTCAGCAAATGGTGCACTATAGAGTTAAAGTGTTTCCGTACGACACAACATTATGCCCAACGTTTCGAAATGGGTCTACAATAACGTCTGGTACGTTTGGATGAAATTGGTTCAGATTTCTTGGCATTATTTTCCCACCGAAGTGGCTGTAAATTGATGTTTCGGGTTCTTGTAAAATGAAAAAAAAATATTTAAAAAAGGCTCGTTCATTCAATTTTAGACACATTTTCCTACCAAGTGGCTTTAATCCGGTTTGACGTATTTTTTGGAAGAGGCAAAAAATATACAGTATAGAACCTTCTTTGGACAGTTCCCTGACTCTTCCAGATTCTAAAGATTTTGTGTACATTTTCCCACCGAATTTGTTGTAATTTGTAACATTGTAAAATATGTTGGCCGAAAGTCTTCACATAAATATGCCATTGCAGGTTCTTGTAGGGTGAAAACACATTCTTAGAAGATGTTCGATATAGGTCCATATTTTAAAGAAAGTAGAAATATGGGTTCACGTTTTCACATGGCTCTCGTGCAAAGACCTCATTGTACGTTGAAGATCCTAACCAGTTTTCCACATGAGTTTTTGTTTTAATCAAAGCCCTTGAACGAGTATTTTATTAAAATTAACTAGCTTCACATTCTATTCAAGTTTATGACAAAACGACATATCATGTAGTTTGTCATCACTGTTTTGAATACTATTGCATTTAATAGTTTTTTTATGAATGAGGTTATGTTTATTCATAAATCGTATGCTGTAAATGTGATGTGTTTTTATCGCTGTGTGTATTTCGCTTTTAATTGTAGGTCAAATCATAATATAATTTTATAAATGCTGGCTACTTTCAGATAAAAAGAAATTATAGTTTAAGTTTTTTTATATTTTGCTCAAGTTGAAAACGACGAGTGGGTGTGTGGCTAGACGTATGTGAAAAATAACGCCAACATATTGCATTTTTGGCATGATGGAATTTTTAGAGAACTAAGAACTAATTACAAACGCTTCAAAAATTGGAAATCAAAATAGATCAAATTGAATGAGCTATATTATTTTTATTTCAAACCACATCTACCACAAACCACTCTCACAAACCCACATTTTTTAAAACATTTCTCAAATTCTTTTGTGATTTGTAATGACCTGTAAATATACCTAGCATTGGAAAAAGTGCAGCCTTCTTCTACACATTTTTCCCAGAAAAATGCACAAAAAATTTGCAAATTGCAATGCCAGTGTTGGCTACAAGTTCAGCTCCGCCTTCATCATGAACCATCATAAATAATGTCTTATTCTTTCCTCTTTATTTTCATCTTGTTGCAGAATTTAATCAAAATAAACTCTGATTGCCGGATTAAAAAAACTGTCATTTACCACGCAATGAAACGCCTTCATTTTTTAATCTACTTTTTCTTACACACCTTTTCTCACATTTATTTTTTGGGATTTATTCTAGAGAATTTTCACATCTAAAATGATGATGTATTATGTTGCTCGAAAATAGGAAATAAAACGAACGATACCAAATGAACTAGAGGATACTTGTAACGGAAACCAAGGATATGCAACACTCAGGAAATTTAATATATGCTGAGAAAATCTATTCGAAAGGAACAAAAAAGGAGAATTTGGTCAGTGCCAAAAACGAGAGTGGGGTGTTGTATTTTTCAATTTGTGTGGCACAACAAGAAAAGGTGGGCAGGAAATAAAACTAGTAGCTATCCTCGAAAAAAATAAATATTATCAGTAAATCTACGAAAGTGTTTATTTTTTTTATTGAAATATATTAATATTATTAAAAAAATATTAACAAATATTGAAATAAATATACAATAGCGGCAAATATACGCGTGCATTAGTTTAAAAAATACCAGCTTGAGAAAGTCCTTGAAATACAATAGGTTTGTCCGATAACTTTTTGAGTAAAAATTACTCAGTAACTTATGTTGAGAGAGATTGTTCTCTCGTGTGAAAATATTGAAGAAAATTATCGAACAACATTGAGTAAAATCCAGTAAGAAATCAAATGTATGTGTTTCGATTAGAAGTTGTTAAGAAATTTCATGCAAAATAACGATTTTTAATAAATCTATCTATATATATAATAGAAAAAAATTTGTTTGTTTGTATGTTACCGATAGACGCCAAAACCGCTGAACAGATCTTATTGAGATTTAAACTGTATGATCGGGGCATGCCCTGAAAGTAACATAGGCTATATCAACATTTAAAATTCCGAGTGGAAGCGGAGTTAGTAAAAATACCTCAATACCTCAATAGTAAAAATACATCAAATTTTCTGAACATGTAATATGCGTTTATCTTAGGAATGGTTACAGATAACGACTTCAAAATTTATCTGTATATCGTGGGTGTGAATACACGTTATTCATAAAAACATGAGTGAGATAAGATCGGTGGAAATCAACTCTCCGTTACACTTTAATAATCTACATGTAGGAAATAAAAAATGTTTTGTTTCTAGACTCAAATACCGTTGAACAGATTTTATTGAGATTTTTACCGCACATCATGCCATCCGAGGGAAATAATAGAGGCTATATAAACTTCCAAAACTTTGCGTGGACGTGGAGTTATCGCATCGAAAGTAATTATACATATGAACTAATATTCATTTTCTATGCTTATATCTTAAAAAGGGTTACAGATTCCCACTCCAAAATTCCCTATAAAAATTGGCGTGGTACAATAGGGGAAAATGAACTCCTCACTGCATTTAATTAATCTAAATATAGAAATGGAAACTCTTTTGGTTGTTGACACAAAAACCGTTCAATATATTTTACTGAAAATTTCGCTGTAAGTCATGCCAACCCATGTAAGTAAGATAGGCAAGATAAACTTCGAAAATTCTACGATGACGATTAGTTGTAACATCAACAGTAATCATACATCTGAACTAATATTCATTTTCTATGCATATGAATATCGTGAATAAATCGGCTCATACAAATTTGTATGATACGCAGATAATTAAATAAAAAAAAAAAAAAAAAAAAAAAAAAAAAAATGGTCCAAATCGAGAATGTTCGACTCATAATTTTTGATCCTATTATTTTATTATCAGTAATGATAAAAAACCTCCAGTTCAGTAATTCCGCTAAAGTCTGCTGTTTTCAATTCTCTATTATCCACATATTGGGATAAAATTTGTGTAAAATGAAAAATTATTGACATTTTAATTTTTACATTTTACATTTTGTCAATTTGTGAAAAAAATATAAAATTTTGGATTTTTTAAATTTTAAAAATTCTACCCCAATTGAAGAAAAAAACTATGAATTCAATATGGAAGATATCCAAAAACGAAATGCTGATTGTGGAATAAAAGTTAAGAAAGTCCGAAATCTGTGGTGGCTTATCATTATAGCTGATATATTTCGAGGATGTATAGAGGAAAGGACTAACTCAAATGCCACAAATCCTATCTTCGGACTTGATCATGGTTTCTTCAGAATAACAATACTATATCTAGATTCGGTAAAAATATTATGATTGTGAATTTTGTTTGACAATGAAACAATTAAAAATACACAACTCAAACTTAACAAGGATCAGGTATATAAGCGTCAGGTATATAAGCGATATTAATCGGAGTGAGGAAGGGATCCCAATCATATCATAGAGAAATAGTTGAGAATACAAACATAAAAAATTGCTGTAACGTAAATGAAGGATTTTAGTGGTATTGGAACGATTAATGAGAAACATTTGTGTATGGTACTGTTACAACTGGTTAGAAAAGTCAAGCTAAATTTGCTTTTAATACTACCACCGTTATTCAAAGATTATTTAAAAATGTATTTGTAATCTAAACATGACAGACATCACTCTAGGCTCATTTCAGTACTTTATGCCAAATTTCGGACAAATCGAAAGATATATAGGGACTTTGGTGGACCATTTACATGAAATCGGACGAAACTATATATGGGAGCTATATTTAAGTCTAGAACGATTTTCTCGAAACTTGGCAGACATCACTCTAGGCTCAATTCAGTACGTTATGCCAAATTTCGTGCAAATCGAAATATATATATATAGGTTCTTAGATGGACCATTTACATGGAATCGGACGAAACTATATATGGGAGCTATATCTAAATCTGGGCCGATTTTCTCGGAACTTGGTAGACACCACTCTATGCTCAATTCAGTACGTTATACTAAATTTCGTGCAAATTTACAGATATATAGGGTCTTTGGTGCACCATTTACCTTAATTCGGACGAAAATATATATGGGAGCTATATCTAAATCTGAACCGATTTTTCCCAATTTCAATAGGGTTCGTCCTTGGACCAAACAAATGAGCTGTGCCAAATTTCATCCAAATCGGATTATAAATGCGAACTGTACTTTGTTTACAATTTAACGCCAACCGACGGGCGGACGGACATGCATAAATCGACTCAGAAAGTGATTCTATGCATATTCTCAAAAGGAACTATGGGTCTATCTCGTTTCCTTTTGCCTGTTACAAACATATGCGCATCCGCGCTTGGAGTAGTATTTAAAAAATATTTTAAAAAATCCACGCCCAAAAAAAAATATTTTGAAAAAATATAATTGTTATCAATTTAATGATCAACAACTCCTCTTGGATATACTATCAACTCCTCTTGTCTATATCCTTCAGGAGTAAATATATACGCCCAGCAAACACATGTTTAATTTTTTACACAAAAGTTTGGGTCCATTTGATCCGCTAAATATTGTCCGATCTTCATGAAAATTGTCATGCTTATTCTATGGTCAAACCCCTATTTATGTGTAAAATTTCGTAATGATTGTGGCCTCTAGAGCGATCAGAGAAACAGACAAAATAAAGTTTTTTGTCCATTTTATCCCCTAAATATTAACGGATTATTACCGAAAACCATAGATCCCATCCCACATTCAAAATTCAGTGACGATTGGTCCATAACTGTGGCCTGTATCGTGCTTACAAATTATAATGGACAGACCGACGAACACACATGACTAGATTGACTCAGCTAGTCGAGATATGCCGATCGGTATACTCAAAGGTGGGCCATTCGTTGGTCTAAATTTTATAATAAAATATAACGAGTAAGGAAAGTAGTAAAGTCGGAGGGAGCCGACTATATAATACCCTTTGCACCTTTTAGTATATTCAACAGATGCATCCTTATAAACGTTGCATTTTTGAAGGACCATTAACATGAAATTGGATAAACTAAAATATGTGATCTTTATCTATCTGTGAACCGATTTAAATCAATCATAGACATGTCATTCTGCAACCTATTTCATTCTGCAACCTATTCGATTTAAAGCAAATTTCAATCATAGACCAATTGATTGTTTGGATCCCAATTAACATGAAGTCTTTCGAATTTATATATATATATATACATATCTTTATATATATACATATATATATATATATATTGATGCACCATTTACTATAATCTGACGAATCTATATATGGGAGCTATATCTAAATCTGAACCGATTTTTCCCAATTTCTTCCTTGAGCTGTGACAAATTGCATCCAATTCGGATCATAAATTCGACCTGTTCTTTGTTTACAATTTAACATGGACAGACGGACTGACATGCATATATCGGCTCAGAAAGTGATTCTATGCATATTCTCAAAAGAAACCATGGGTCTATCTCGATTCCTTTTGCCTGTTACAAACATATGCACAAAGACATAATACCCTGTATTACATTATGGTGAAGGGTATAAAAAACAAGAAATAGGAATCATATTGATATGCTTCAGTTGAATAGGTGTTGTTTGGTATCTGTGTGAAACCAATAAAGCTACCTTTACATTCCTCATCGTATAACGTCCTCGTTGGTAGCACACAACCATCGACCACATCATCTGAGCTACAAACATGTACTTTACATGGATCAGTGTATATATTAACAACCCACACACACAGGTTTTTTGTCTACCTCTGCTGTGAATGTATGCGAACACACCACCACGTGTGGCTGTGTAAATGGCCCATTCATTTTATTTACGCAATAGGCGTAAATTTATAGGTGAATGGGTCAATCAAAAGGATAGACAGACAACTCTGGTCACCACATTTATATGCCAATGGCAACAAGGATACACCATTGATGTATGTTCGAACATAGTGAAAGACAACGAGATAAGCTTTCATTTGTACATATGATGAAAATAAAAAGAAAAACATCCTACCTACATATAAACATAGCCGAACTCAGTTCCGGGTCATGCATATAAATTTGTTCTGATATCTACTCGTTGGTTTACTGGTTGGTTTACAAAATACAAACAAAACAAAAAAAAAACAATTTCAATAAAACATTTGTTTCATCCATAAACATAAGAGGTTTATGGTTGGTCGAACATTTTCGTACGATAAAGGTCAAATTTGTACCAAATTTTCAAGTTGTTTCTTGTAGTACGTTTCAGTCTATTAATAATAAAATTATGCGGAGCTCTCTTTTATAGAATTCGATTTGTTGTAACATAACAAATGATCCGTGGAAGAGAAAAAATCAAGTAATTGGTACTTCATTTAGAAAACAGCAATGGATGTGGAAGAAGGACTAATACAATCGCTATGGTCAATTTTTGATTTTAATTGGCAATCATGGCTACGATTTTGGAAAATATTTCTTTTACAGTTTCCATCTATAAAATATATAAATCAAAGACTATATATATATATATATATATATTAAAGGACAACCACAAGCGTGGATTTTTTAAATACATATTTTCACAGACGTGATTTTTTTATATATTTTTCAATGACTAAATATATTTTTTCAACGACATGGATTATTTATAATATTAATTCACATTATCATAGAAATTGATCTTTTAAAAATATATTTTTTAAATAATTTTTTAAGGGAATATCACAAGATTTTATGAAAATATTTATTTTTTAAAGGACTATCATAAGATTTTATAAAAATCGTGGATTTTTTTTAAATATATTTTTTCTCGGCCCACTATAGGCGTTGATTTTTTTTTAAATATATTTTTCCAGACAAACATTTTTTCCAGGTCAACTATGGGCGTGGATTTTTTAAATATATTTTTTTATGAAAATATTGATCCACAGTCGTGGATTTTTTAAAATATTACTTCACTTTATCATAGACCTGGATATTTTAAAAATATTTTTTTTTTATAATTTTTTAAAGGACTATCATCGGATTTTATTAAAATATATATTTTTTAAAGGACTATCACAGGCTTGGATTTTTAAATATATTTTTTTTTCAATTACTAAATATATTTTTTCAAGGACTAACACAGGCTTAGATTTTTTAAATATATTTTTAAGGACTACCATAGGCTTGAATTTTTTTAAATATTATTTCACATTATCATAGAACTGGATCTTTTAAAAATATTTTTTTAAAGGACTAGCACAGGATTTTATAAGAATCTATATTTTTAAAGAACTACCACAGGCGTCTATTTTTAAATATATTTTTTTCAAGGACTACCACAAGCGTAGATATCAGGGACTAAATATAGAGAATGAGACCATCGCAGGCAGGATTTTTTAAATATATTTTTTAAGACTTTTTTAAAGACTTTTACTGTCGTGGATTTTTTAAAATATTATTTCACATTATCAAAGACCTGGATCTTTTAAAATATTTTTTTTTTCAGCCTGCCATAGGCTGGTATTTTATTAAAATATTTTGAATAATTTTTAGGCTGTAATAGACGTGGATTTTATTAAAATATTTTGAATATTTTCAAGCTGTCATAGGCGTGGTTTTATCAAAATATTTTGAATAATTATACCCTTCACCACATTGTGGTACAGGCAAAAGGAAACGAGATAGACACTGGTTCCTTTTGAGAATATGCATAGAATCACTTTCTGAGTCGATTTATGCATGTCCGTCCGTCCGTCTGTCCGTCCATGTATTTTTGTGAACAAAGTACATGTCGCATTTATGATCCGATTTGGATGAAATTTGGCACATGTCACTTATTTGGCCCTAGGACAAACCCTATTGAAATTGGAGAAAAACGGTTCAGATTTAGATACATCTCACATATATAATTTCGTCCGATTTAATGTAAATAGTGCACCAAGCTCCCAATATTGGTCCGATTGAAGCAAAATTTTGCACAGAGTACTGAATTAGGTCCCAACTGATGTATGCGATTTTTTTTTGGAATCGGTTCAGATTTAGATATAGCTCCCATATACAGTTTCGCCCGATTTTAGGTATGCCAAAGTCCCTATATATCTTCCGATTTGCACGAAATTTGGCATAGCGTACTGAATTGAGTCTAGAATGACGTGTGCTAAGTTTCGTGAAAATCAGTTCAGATTTGGATATAGATCCCATATATATTTTCGACCGATTTTAGGTAAATGGTATGCCAAAGTCCCTATATATCCTCCGATTTGCACGAAATTTGGCACAGCGTACAGAATAAAATCTAAAATGACATGTGCTAAGTTTCGTGAAAATCGGTTCAGATTTAGATATAGCTCACATATACAGCTTCGCCCGATTTTATTAAATGGTATGCCAAATTCACTATATATCTTTCTATTTGCACGATTTTTGGCACAGCGTACTGAATTGAGTCTAGAATGATGTGTGTAAATGTTCTTAAAAATCGGTTCAGATTTGGATATAGATCCCATATATATTTTCGACCGATTTTAGGTAAATGGTATGCCAAAGTCCCTGAAAATCATTCGATTTGCACGAATTTTGGCATAGCGTATTGGATTGAGTTTAGAATGATGTGTGTAAAATTGCTTGAAAATCGGTTCTGATTTAGATATAGCTCTCATATATGTTTACCCGATTTTAAGTAGGATCCAAAATATGGCCATTAGAAACAAAACCTGCCGAAATTAGTATAACCTAACCTGTGACAAGTTTCGTTGAAATCGGTTCATATTTGGATATAGCTTTTTTTATCCAATTTATTGTGACCCATTGCAACAAATGAATGACATGTTTATGGATTGATCTAAGTCGGTTCACATTTAGATAAAGGTCACATATTTTAGTTCATCTAATTTCATGTTAATGACCCTTCTGTTAGGATGCATATTTTTAATATACCCATAGTGGTGAAGGGTATCATATAGTCGGCAACGTCCGACTTTACTACTTTCCTTATTGGTTTATATTAAAATAGTTGTCTGATTTGTTCCGCGTTTTGAGCTGGGTTGTAAGACTTTGTTGTAATCATTCTATCTGCGGAGGATATCAAGATAAACCAGTAAGGAAAGTAGTAAAGTCGGACGGGGCCGACTATATGATACCCTTCACCACTATGGGTATATTAAACAGGACTATTAACATGAAATTGGTTGAAATAAAATATGTGATATTTATCTAAATGTGAATCTGCCTAGATCTATCCATAAAGTATGTAAATCGACTTCAAACAAATATAAACATTTCATCCGTTGGGCTATGTCTGTACTTCTAGAAAACGCAAATACGTAATTCTATGCTCAATTTTGTAAGTTGTGCAAAAATGTATGTCAATCTGACTACATGAGGAGTTTGATGCCCAATTTACTTGAAATCTGGCGAAAATATATATGGAAGCTCTATCCAAATATTAAGCGATTTCAAACAAACATGTCACAGGTTAGGTTATAGTAATTTCAGAACGTTTTGTTCCTATCAAGCTATTGGTTCCTTGGTGCGTCAATTACTTAAAATCAATCTATAATAAAATAGAGCTATATCTATATCTGGACCGATTTTCACGAAACAAGGCAGACATCACTCTAGGCTCAATTCAGTACGTTATGCCAAATTTCGTGCAAATCGAAAGATATATTGCGACTTTGGGGCACCATATATTGCGACTTTGGGCACCATGCCAAATTTCGTGCAAATCGAAGGATACGTTAAATACTTAAAATCAATCTATAATAAAAGGGAGCTATATCTATATGTGGACCGATTTTCACGAAAGAAGGCAGACATCACTCTAGGCTCAATTCAGTACGTTATGCCAAATTTCGTGCAAATCGAAAGATATATTGCGACTTTGGGGCACCATTTACATGAAATCGGACGAAACTATATATGGGAGCTATATCTAAATCTGGACCGATTTTCTCGAAACTTGGCAGACATCTCTCTAGGCTCATTTCAGTACGTTATGCCAAATTTCGTGCAAATCGAAGGATATATAGGGACTTTGGTCCACCATTTACATGAAATCGGACGAAACTATATATGGGAGCTATATCTAAATCTGGACCGATTTTCTCGAAACTTGGCAGACATCTCTCTAGGCTCATTTCAGTACGTTATGCCAAATTTCGTGCAAATCGAAGGATATATAGGGACTTTGGTCCACCATTTACATGAAATCGGACGAAACTATATATGGGAGCTATATAGAAATCTGGACCGATTTTCTCGAAACTTGGCAGACATCACTCTAGGCTTAATTCATTACGTTATGCCAAATTTCGTGCAAATCGAAAGATATATTGGGACTTTGGGGCACCATTTACATGAAATCGGACGAAACTATATATGGGAGCTATATAGAATTCTGGACCGATTTTCTCAAAACTTGGCAGACATCTCTCTAGGCTCATTTCAGTACGTTATGCCAAATTTCGTGCAAATCGAAGGATATATAGGGACTTTGGTGCACCATATACATGAAATCGGACGAAACTATATATGGGAGCTATATCTAAATCTGAACCGATTTTCTCGAAACTTGGCACACATCATTCTGGACCTAATTCAGTACTCTATGCAAAATTTCGTGCAAATCGAAGGATATAGAAGGACTTTGGTGCCCCATTTACCTTAAATCGGACGAACCTATATATGGGAGCTATATCTAAATCTGAACCGATTTTCTCGAAACTTGGCATACATCGTTCTGCACCTAATTCAGTACTCTATGCCAAATTTCATGCAAATTGAAAGATATAAAGGGACTTTGGTGCCCCATTTACCTTAAATCGGACGAAAATATATATGGGAGCTATATCTAAATCTGAACCGATTTTTATGAAATTTTACACACATCATTCTAGACCTAATTCATTACGCTGTGCCAAATTTCGTGCAAATCGAATGATATATAGGGACCGTTTACATTAAATCGGACGAAAATATATATGGGAGCTATATCTAAATCTGAACCGATTTTTCCCAATTTCAATAGGGTTCGTCCTTGGGCCAAATAAGTGACTTGTGCCAAATTTCATCCAAATCGGATCATAAATGCGATCTGTACTTTGTTTACAATTTAACATCTACAGACGGACGGACAGACGGACAGACGGACGGACGGACGGACGGACGGACGGACATGCATAAATCGACTCAGAAAGTGATTCTATGCATATTCTCAAAAGGAACCATGTGTCTATCTCGTTTCCTTTTGCCTGTTACAAACATATGCACAAAGACATAATACCCTGTACCACAGTGTGGTGAAGGGTATAAAAACTAGAACGTGAGGTTCGAGAATGAACTATATAAAACTTGTGGTGATTGCCCTTTATAATTGTAACCTATAAATTGCAGTAATTTGGGGATGTTCCATCCTACCATGCATCGTCAATATTGGTCCACTTTTTGGGGTTTTTAGGAAAAATATCCATAAAAATTTCTGAAATTTGTGTTTCATGTATATCGGCAGGCATTCAGGCACCTCCTCCATATAATGATAATTCCTGAAGGGAAGAATTGAGATACATAACAAAGCCTCATATAACTTTGCAATCTAAATTGCAGTGACTTGAGGATTTTATATTCTACCATGCGTTATTAGTGTTTGGGGTTTTCAGATTTTAGGAAAAATCCCCATTAAAAATTGCTGAAAATTTTATTAAGTGTACATAATGGTTTACATAAATCCGTTTGTAGAATTATCGGTATAGGTTCTTTTTTATATTTTTCCTATATTTTCATTCCAAGTATCTGTCAGTATCCCTATGGCGGTATCCAAAGTTCGGCCCAGTCGAACTTAACGCTTTTTCACTTGTTTTTCATGCTGCCATAGGCGTGGATTTTATTAAAATATTTTGAATTTATTAAATTATTTTTAATATTTTTTCACGCTGCCATATTAAATATTTTGAATATTTTTTAAGACTTCAGTGGCAGTGGGATGGTACACCCGTTTGTATGATTATTGCCACAACGTATACGCACATGAGTTCATGTCAATTTTATTGTAAAAAGTTCTGACCAATGTATCTCTTACTGCAACAGACATTTCTAACATAAAATTCAATTTATCAAATGTAAAATTGGCTTCAAGCGGCAAATCTTATTTTGCAGTGCAGTGCATAACAATATAAACATGATTACTTTTCTTTCTTTGAAAATACTATTCCATTTCTTGGAAGAAATTGCAAAACCAGAAATTGCTTAACTACATAATGGATTTTTATGCCGTTGGATACAAAATTACTGGTATTGTCAGTGAAGAATGTCATGTAATATTTTACTTCTTTAACCTCAAGCACATTCTTCAAAGACAAACTGTGGTGAAGTACTTTGCAGCAATTTATGTTAGGCCTGTTGGGCATCTGGCAAGGATGTTTGTATACATTGGTCAATTGTAATAAATTGTTGGTTACAAATCAGCCGGAAGCCTGCAACAGCAGCAGTTGTTCAACTGATTTGTATGCATGCAAGTGCACAATGAATAATTTTCTTTCGGTTTTAGAAGAGTTTTAGGAAGAGTTGGATAACATCAGTTGTGTTGGCTTGGTATTCAATAGGAATGGGATAAGGACCAGACCACAGCTTCTGATGTACTTTTTCAATAGGAACAGTCCGACCTCGTCTTCAGAGATATTTTTATGTGAACAAAATTAGATTTCAACTTCTGATGTATTTTCTATAATAAAAACCAGTAAGGAAAGTAGTAAAGTCGGACGGGGCCGACTATATGATACCCTTCACCACTATGGGTATATTAAACAGGACTATTAACATGAAATTGGATGAAATAAAATACGTGATATTTATCTAAATGTGAAACGACCTAGATCTATCCATAAACATGTCATTCGTTTGTTGCAATGGAACAAAAGTATGTAAATCGACTTCAAACAAATGTCAATAGTTCATCCGTTGGACTACGGCTGTACTTCTAGAAACCCCAACTACGTTATTCTATGCTCAATTTTGTACGTTGCGCAAAATTTGATGTCAATCTAACAAATATGAGGAGTTTGATGCACAATTTACTTATATATGGATGCTATATCCAAATATGAACCGATTTCAACGAAACTTGTCAAAGGTTAGGCTATACTGATTTCAGTACGTTTTGTTCTTATCAGCCATATATTGGTTCCTTGGTGCGTAAATTACTTAAAATCAATCTATAATATAATTTATAATCTAAATCTCAACCGATTTTCACTAAACTTGGCACACATTATTCAGGATTAAACTCAAAACGCTATGCAACATAAGAACTTGGTACATTATTTAGATTATATAGGACGAAAATATATATATCTAGGTCTGAATCGATTTTCACGAACGATTTTCAGAACGCTATGCCAAATTTTGTGCAAATCGAAGGATACATGTGGTGCACAATTTATATTAAATCGGACGAAACTATATATGGGAGTTATATCTAAATCTGGACCGATTTTCACGAAACATACCAGACATCATTCTAGGCTCAATTCAGTACGTTATGCCAACTTTCGTGCAAATCGAAAGATATATAGGCTCAATTCAGTACGTTATACCAAATTTCGTGCAAATCGAAAGATATATAGGGACTTTGGTACACCATTTACATTAAATCGGACGAAAATATATATGGGAGCTATATCTAATTCTGGACCGATTTTCACGAAATTTGGCAGACATCATTCTACGCCCAATTCAGTACGTTATACCAAATTTCGTGCAATTCGAAAGATATATAGGGACTTTGGTACACCATTTACATTAAATCGGACGAAAATATATATGGGAGCTATATCTAAATCTGAACCGATTTTTCCCAATTTCAATAGGGTTCGTCCTTGGGCCAAACAAATGAGCTGTGCCAAATTTCATCCAATTCGGATCATTAATGCGACCTGTACTTTGCTCACAAAAATACATGGACAGACAGACAGACGGACGGACATGCTTAAATCGACTTAAAAAGTGATTCTATGAATATTCTCAAAAGGAACCATGGGTCTATCTCGTTTCCTTTTGCCTGTTACAAACATATGCATAAAGACATTATACCCTGTACCACAGTGTGGTGAAGGGTATAATAAGAGCTCAACTTCGAACATATTTTTGTGTCTATAGAAATAGATCAGACCTCTGCTACTGAGGTATTTTTTCTATAGAAATTTCATATATATTAATATATTCTTCACCTGACATCAGCAGATACAAATCCTTAACCACATTAAGAGCCTCTTTAAAAAAGTGAAAATTCTTTTGAGCGTAAAATATTCCTTGACATAATAACGTTGTTTACATCATTTCGTTTTTTTTTTTTTTCATTTTTGGTAAAACGTACCCTTTATGACATTCCAGTATACCAATTGAAGCATAAAACTTAAATTGTAGTTTTTCGTTTGTGAGGGATTTTTAAGAGATTAAGGAGAAGGAAATTACGATTATTTTTCCTTTCTTCATTTTATGGCTTAATGATGTCAGTGGTTCAAAGAGATTTTCCTAGTTAGTGGTAGACCACACAAAATAGAAAGGCAACCACTACAACAACTACTTTACGCTTCTTCCTTTTTTTGTGTGTGACTGGCATTCTGGTAAAACAAAATTTTGCGTAAAAGAAAAATAAATACAATGTTGTAGGAAAAACACATTTTTTCGTTACTGCAATAAATTTAATGATACTGTGAAAACTTCAATACACTTTCAGAATTGTTGAAACTTGAAGTTTGTTGTCAAGGATATCATGCAACATAGAAGTGGTTGGAAGCAATTGGGTGATTATTATTTGCAGTAATTGGAATTTTTTCATTTTTCAGCTATTAAAAAAATAGAAAGTACAACTATTTCAATCCATTTTGAGGAAACGAAGTAGACACATAGTTCTGTCTGGTCTGTGTTCCATGTTAAATTGTAATAAAAGTACAGGTCGCATTTATAATCCCATTTGTATAAAATTTGGGAAAACTCATCTATTTGGCCCAAACTCATCAGCTCATCTATTTGTGGACGAACCCCATTGAAATTGGAAAATCGGTTCAGATTTAAACATAGCTCCCATATGCGTGTTAAGTTTAGTGAAAATCAGATTTTTAGATATAGCTCCCATATATTTTTCGTTCGATTTTATGTAAATGGTGCACCAAAGACTGTTCATCAAAAACTGTTTTAAAACCGTTTACAATTGACCAGAAAAGGCCAGAATTAACCAACAGGAGTGATGTCGTGTTCCACCAGGACAACGCTAGGCCACACACATCTACACTGACTCGCCAGAAACTTCGGGAGCTTGGTTGGGAAGTTTTAATGCATCCGCCATACAGTCCGGACATCGATTATTATCTTTTTCTTGCATTGCAAATTTCTTTAATAATAAAAAATTGTTATCTAGGGAGGATTGTGAAAATCGACTACTAGAGTTTTTTGCAAATAGAAAGCAGGACTTCTATGGGAGAGGCATTATGAAGTTACCTTTAAAATGCCAACAAATCATAAATTTATCCTATAATTCATATAAAACCAGTAAGGAAAGTAGTAAAGTCGGACGGGCCGGCTTTATGATACCCTTCACCACTATGGGTATATTAAACAGAACTATTAACATGAAATTGGATGAAATAAAATATGTGATATTTATCTAAATGTGAATCGACTTAGATCAATCGACTTCAAACAAATATCAATAGGTCATCCGTTGGGCTATGTCTGTACTTCTAGAAAACGCAACTACTATTCTATGCTCAATTTTGTAAGTTGTGCAAAATTTGATGTTCAGTGACTAGCATGAAGAGTTTGATGGCCAATTTACTTAAAATCGGGCGAAAATATCTATGGAAGTTATATCCAAATATGAACCGATTTCAACGAAACTTCTCACAGGTTAGGTTATACTAATTTTAGTACGTTTTATCCTATCAGCCATATATTGGAACCTTGGTGCGTCAATTAATTAAAATCAGTCTATAATATAAGGGAGCTATATCTAAATCTGAACCGATTTTCTTGCAACTTGGCAGACACCAACCTAGGCCCAATTCAGTACGTTATGCCAAATTTTGTGCAAATCGAACGATATATAGGGACTTTGGCGCACCATTTACATAAAATCGGACGAAACTATATATGGGAGCAATATCTAAATCTGGACCGATTTTCACGAAACTTGGCAGACATCACTCTAGGCTCAATTCAGTACGTTATGCCAAATTTGGTGTAAATTGAAAAATATATAGGGACATTGGTGCACCATTTACATAAAATCGGACGAAAATATATATGGGAGCTATATCTAAATCTGGACCGATTTTCACGAAACTTGGCAGACATCATTCTAGGCTCAATTTAGTTAAGTTCGTGCAAATCGAAAAATATATGTGGACTATGGTGCACCATTTACATTAAATCGGACGAAAATATATATGAGAGCAATATCTAAATATGGACCGATTTTCTCGAAACTTGGCAGACATCACTCTAGGCTCAATTCAATACACTGTGCAAAATTTCGTGCAAATCGAAAGCTAAGTAGGGACTTTGGTGCAACATTAACCTTAAATCGGACGAAAATATATATGGGAGCTATATTTAAATCTTAACCGATTTTTCGGGTTCGTCCTTGGGCCAAATGAATGAACTGTGCCAAATTTCATCCAATTCGAATAATAAATGCGACCTGTACTTTGTTTACAATTTAAAAAGAACAGACGGACGTACGGACGGACAGACGGACATGCGTAAATCGAAAGTGATTCTATGTATATTCTCAAAAGGAACCATGGGTCTATCTCGATTCCTTCTGCCTGTTACAAACATATGCACAAAGACATAATACACTGTACCACAGTGTGATGAAGGGTATATAACCAGTAAGGAAAGTATTAAAGTCGGACGGGCCGACTTTATGATACCCTTCACCACTGTGGGTATATTTAACAGATGCATTCTAACAGACGCCGTAAATGTGAACCGACTTAGATCAATCCATAAGCATGCCATTCGGTAAACTATACAAAACTCTTCATTTGGATAGATAGAGAATGAGACAAAATTATGTAAATCGAATTAAATCAAATCTCAATCGGACCACATATTGGGTCCTTGATGCATCATTTACTTAAAATCAGAGAAATTTCGTGCAAATTTAAAGTTATGTAGGGGCTTAAGAACACCATTTACAGTAAGTAAATCGGATAAAAATATATATGGAACTATATCTAAATCTGAACTGCTGCTGCGAATTTTTTGCTAATCTGGTTCTGCTTCGAACTTCAAGATTTGTCCAAGGTGAAGATGAAGTTTGGATAAGCATTTGTAGAGGCATCATGTGGACCATTACAGCGTATCATCAATTCGTACCCAATTCGAATTGAGACGACTACACCACTCAGATCTTAGTTGTGCCAAAACCAGTCTAATTTGTCATAGCACCTGCTGGAATCGACAGTGTGTTGTCTCCGAGGATTGTATTCACCCTGTATACTCGAATTGCTTCCTCAACTGCATCAGTGTGAATACGATTCAATCTTGCTTATCCTCTCTCCCCCAGATCATGTTTCATGACATCCCTAAGGTGATGGTTCGTATGGCTTTTTGGTACACACAAGCAGATATTATGTCAACAACATCTTATTGGACCCCTCAAGGAGGCATTCTGTCAGGATTGATTATTTTCCATTGCATTGCACAAATGTTGGCGGATCACATGGAGCCGCATATCTTGTCAGAGACCGTCCCATCGCTGTATATGTTATTAAGAAGGTTTTTTTTGTCAACCCTTTTTTCATCGTGGTCCTGACCTTATCACCTTATGTGACATGCTCAGACGACTAATACAGGCTGTCGAATGGGACCGCGAGAAACTTGGGGTAATTAGTGGTCAGAATTGTGCACCCATCGACCTTCACATTCAGAGGTACATTAAAATTATCTTTAATTTCCATTAAAAATCAAACATGGCCCTAGGAAAACTATTTTGTATTAATTCAAAATGTATGAATTGTTCTAAACTTTAAAGTTTTTTTTTCATTCTTCTTCATCTCAATTAAGAATTTATAGTCATCGATTTACGGTTACCACAAAAAAAATATCTGGTAACATTTCAACAAGCAACACACACATAACATTTTCATGTTCATTTTTAAGACATTTTTATATCATTTTTACTTAGATATAACACTTTAAAAGGGATACTAAAATCCAAAATTTTACGATATACAAAATAAATTGACATTTTATTTATGTATGCATGTACATGTGTGTATATGTATGTATCCTTCATATTGAAGGCAGATGTTCAGACATAAATAACACACACACACACATTTTTGTACATCTATAAATCAATATATTGAAACTAACTTTCACAAAAAATCTAAACTACCAAACATCAGAGAACAAAACTGAAAAGGAAAGAGGATGCTTTGAGCCATACAAGGACATGTGACAATTTTTTAAATGCTTCGGGGAACGATATTTGTCATTCGGTCAACAACTAATGGATTTTACATTAATAATAAAATTTATAACATGACACGCACACACGGAGGAGTCCATTGGAAGTAAAAGATTTTTTTTTTTTTGTGAAATTTGGGTGAACATACATTTTTAGATCTATTAAAAGATGCCAGTGGGAAAGGGGAATTAAATTGAGTCTTTTGGTATTACAATGAAGTTCGGTTTTTGTTTTTATATGTATATTCAAAGGACAAGGATAATAATTGATTGATGGGTTACTAAATGGCAAATATGATGATACGATACAGCAAAATATTGTGGGTACGATATACTATTATTTCATTATAAAGAGATTATTAGACCTATTATGTCATTTTCAATAATGCAGAGGTCATCTAATGATATTGTCATTAATGGCAATAAAAAATAAATTAGTGTTATTATCCTTCAAATCCAGTTTGATGTAACCTAAATCATCTGTCATCAAAGTTGTTAAATAAAATGCTAAAGCAAAATTTTTTGATATGAACCCATCAAAATAGGCAATTAAATGTGGGCAAAAAACATAGCATGAATTCATGCCATCATGATTTTGAATTTCATCGCAATCGGAGAAATATTTACCTAAAATCGGTCGAAAATATAAATGGGAGGTATAGGTTAGGTTTAGGTTAGGTTAGGTTTGAGACCGCCAGATGCGTTGTTATCATCCACGAGAAGAAAAGATATAAGGAGAGATCTATAGGGGAGAGAAGATTGTGGAAATAAAAGGAGAAAAATATAAGAAGGTAAGATTGGAATAATGTTGATGGCTATAGAGATCAGACAGAAGATATATTACGTGTCAAGGTTGCACTTTCCCAACCACTTTAAGTTTCTAATTATGCTGTAGATTAGAGCATGTTCGGTTGTTGGGAAGAAGCTAAGACTCGGTGGAAAATGATAACCAATTAGTCTGTGCCGCCTGTAAGCCAGGGCTGGATAGTGGCACAGAATCAATTGTCTCCGTAATCAATTGCATCAAGATCCCATTTACTAGTAAAGGCCCTGAAATTGCAATGACCAGTAATGATTCCTTTCATTACTCTTATTTCCGTTTTGCTCAGGTTCAACATTAAGTGCGTCCTTTTGGTAGACAGAGTCGGCCAAATTGATCATGACACGTTGCACGTAGGTTCATCTTTCGTCGAAGAACGCCTCAAACTTCCGGTAAAGATGACATATGGGTTGTTTGATTGAGTCATCAATTACTAGACTTGTGGATTGAGATTCTCGTCTAGCTAGTTCGTCTGCTCTTTCATTACCCAAAATGTCACGGTGTCCTGGTACCCAACACAGCAGGTAGCTGTAAGTAAATTCTTCCAAAGTTGTTCTACACTTGAGGATGGACTATCCACGAAGATAGTCACCGGTTCAACGACATCTGCATCCAGACTTTTTATCAATTCCGCTGCCTTCCAAGATACGACCATGTCCAAAGGAACAACTTCGCCAGAGGTTTTGTTCATGCAGACTTAGGACGCTATGCGCGGCCTCACACTTAATGCCGAGGCCCAGAGGCTTCAAATTCAGCACATTCAGTACATTGCATCATTTACCTAAAATCGGACGAAAATATATATGGGAACTATATCTATATCTGAAACGTTTTCACCAAAACCTGGGATATACAGTGTTTTTCGGTTAATTGCACATCAAAATTTGCACAAATTTTTGTTCAATTAACCGAGGAAGCAATTATCCGAAGCCGCTTAATTGAATAGTTTGTTCAATTATACCAATCACATATATTTGGAACTACTAATGATTTAAAAGAAATCCAATGTCAAATACAAATTACGCTTTCTCGCAGTTTTTCCTTAGCAATAAACATATGTTTTGAATTATTAGAGATACCACCTAGTGTTTTTTACAAAGATTATTTTTCAATTATTATTATGCAATTAACCGACGAAAAGTAAAAGGAGATTTGTTTTTGATGACATGCATTTTGAACCAATTAAGCGGGAAAATCAATTAACAGGGTTTAATTATCCGAGAAAATTTACATGTATTTTCCTATGCAATATTTTTTGCCCCATCATGTGGTTCAATTAAGCGTGGAAACCAATTAACCATAGGGTCAATTAACCGAAAAATACTGTACTAAGTTCAGTACGATGAGCAAAATGTTGTGCCAATCGGCCTAAATTTGACTCTTTGGTGCTAAAAATCGAAGGAAAATATATATGGAAGCTATAGCTAAATCTGAAGGTTTTCAATAAAACTTGGCCCACGTTGGGGTATCCAAACTTCAGTACGTTGTGCAAATCGGTCCTTATTTGACCTTTTGGTGCACCATTTACTAAAAATCGAACGAAATTGTATATGGGAGCTACATCTAAACGTAAACCGATTTTCACCAATAGGGTTTGTCCTTGGGGCAAATAAATGATATGTGCCAAATTTCATCTCATTCGGATAATAAACGCGACCTGCCCTTTGTTTACATGGACAGACGGACATGTATAAATCGACTCAGAAAGTGATTATATGCATATTCTCAAAAGGAACCATGGGTCTATACCGTTTCCTTTTGCCTGTTACATACATAGGCAAGACATAATACCCTGTACCAAAGGGTATTATGTCTTGGTACAGGCAAGACATAATACCCTGTACCAAAGTGTGGTGTTTTATGCACCAATTACATCAAATCGGACCTATATCTAAATCTGAACCGATTTCAACAAACAACACAAACGTCATTCTAGACTCAATGCAGTACGATATATTCAGTTTCAATCGAAGCAATTAATTTAATTGTCAATATAATTTGTTATAACATAGAATGGGGAGCATATTTCGCTTGCAAATCCTTATCCGCCTCACAATTACATATTTTCCGAACTTCTGAATGCTGTATTGAGAAGAAAGTTTCTTATGTGAAATATAACATTTTTATTCTCTTATATATTTGGAAATACTTGTATCAAACCCTTTAGAACAGCTCGATTGTATATTTGTATTAATATATCAACATTTAATAAAATATTTCAAATTAAAAAAAATGTTTATTACAACCAGTAGTCCGTTGCTTTATAGGCTATTTGTTACGTTTTTCGTAATTTGCATAACTATTGTTGTCACAAACACCTATGTAGCAGCATTCTATTTTTGGCTTTGTTTAGGCGAATAAAAAAACGTTATGCCTCTATATAAAGTAAATACAAACTATTTTGTTAACCCATGAATGGCTGGTATTTATGAATCGTTTTAATTTTGATAATATTCCACAACAAATCGCATCATCGTAAATCCATGTTTTGACTAAGGATATAACCTACAATCATTTTGAATATTGTGTTTTTATTATCATAGAATGAAACTTATAGTACGTTTACATTATACTGGATTTAGTTAAACCAGTGGGTTTAAATTGTCAATTCCTTTAAATATATGCCACATAAAACCTCATAAAGTAGGTCAACCCGGTAAAAGGTTTTAATGTAAATGACGTTTTAATATTCATCTTGCTGTTGAATCTATTTTGTTGTGTTGAGTAAATATAGGGCAATTATTCTTATACAAATTAAGGGACTTATATAAATACACAGTGTGACTAAAAAGTCGTTTCCACGACAGAGTGGCCTACGATACAAAACGACCCGACACCTCAGCCCATTGTGTAAAAGCAATAAATCTGCTACGACAACAGCAACTAAAAATACCAGACATTTGTTTAAAAGCCTTTTTCTTATACTGAGATATTTAATGAAAATCATAAAAGATGCTATATATTATATTAAAAAAAAAAAAAAAATATATATATATATATATAGAAATTTAGCAAGAGAAACCAGTAAGGAAAGTAGTAAAGTCGGACGGGGCCGACTATATGATACCCTTCACCACTATGGGTATATTAAACAGAACAATTAACATGAAATTGGATGAACTAAAATATGTGATATTTATCTAAATGTGAATCAACTTAGATCAATCTATAAGCAGGTCATTTGTTTGTTACAATGGGACAAATGTTAAGCCGTTGGGCTATGTCTGTACTTCTAGAAAACTCAACTACGTTATTCTATTCTCAATTTTATTCGTTGCGCAAAATTTCATGTCAATTTGACAAACACCATTTGCACCGTTTACTTAAAATCGGACGAAAATATATGTGGAATCTATATCCAAATATGATCCGATTTCAACGAAACTTTTCACAGGTTGGGTTATACTAATTGCAGTACGTTTTCTTTCTATCAACCATATACTAGTTCCTTGGTTCGTCAATTACTTAAAATCAATCGATCTATGCAATATTAGAACTTTGGTACATTATTTACATTAAATCTGACGGAAATATATATATATATATCTTAATCTGAACCGATTTTCACGAAACTCAGCACATATCATTCCAGGCTCAATCCTGTATGCTATACAAATTTCGTGCAATCGAAAGATTTATAGGGACTTTGGTGAATCTTTAACATAAAATGGAACAAAACTATATATGGAAGCTATATCTAAATCTGGACCGATTTTTACGAAACTTGGCATAAAGCACTCTAGCCTCAATTAAGTACGTTATGCCAAATTTCGAAATATATATAGGGACTTTGGTGCACCATTTACATAATATCGGACAAAACTATATATGGAAGCTATATATAAATCTGGACCGATTTTCACGAAATTTAGCAGACATCACTCTAAGCTCACTTCAGTACGTTATGCCAAATTTCATGCAAATAGAAAGATATTTAGGAACTTTGGTGCATTATTTACATAAAATCGGACGCAAATATATATGGGAGCTATATCTAAATCTGAACCGATTTTCTCGAAACTTATCACACCTCATTCTTGACCTAATAAAGTACTTTATGTCAAATTTCGTGCAAATCGATGGATATATAGGGACTTCGGTGCACCATTTGCCTAAAATCGGACGAAAATATATATGGGAGCTATATCTAAATCTGAACCGATTTTTAAGAAATTTTACACACATCATTCTAGACCTAATTCATTACTCTGTGCCAAATTTCGTGCAAATCGAAAGATATATAGGGACTGTTTACATTAAATCGGACGAAACTATATATGGAAGCTATATCTAAATCTGAACCGATTTTTCCCAATTTCAATAGGGTTCGTCCTTGGGCCAAACATGTGAACTGTGCCAAATTTCATCCAAATCGGATCATAAATGCGACCTGTACTTTGTTCACAAAAATACATGGACGGATAGACGGACGGACGGACAGACGGACATGCGTAAATCGACTCAGAAAGTGATTCTATGCATATTCTCAAAAGGAACTATGGGTCTATCTCGATTCCTTTTACCTGTTACAAACATATGCACAAAGACATAATACCCTGTACCACAGTGTGGTGAAGGGTATAAAAAGTGTTAAATTTCGTTATTCTTATGACACCTGCATCCAGTTTTAATGGCAAATTTTCCTACCTCAGTCAACAATAATTTGACAATACAAAATGATTGAAGGGCTTATATAGCATTTATCACCATCTTAATCAAGACCAAAAATCGGGGTGCAGTCTGTTATATGAAGAATATTTTTTACTCAGTGAAAAACAGATATTAGTTTGGGGAAAAAGGAGATGATAAAAATTTGGTATGTAGGACGGGATTGTGAAAATCGACTACTAGAGTTAGCTTTGAAATGGCAACAAATCATACAACAAAACGGTGCAAATTTGGCCCAATCGAACATTCCGAAGCATGTTAAATAAAGTCCTATAGTTCATATAAAAAATATGGATTTATTTTCCCCAACTTAATATATGGGCAATATTGCCAATTTTTTAACATAGCTGAAGCGGAGGTTCACCACTTTATAACTCGTGAGTTACTTAAGTATATGAAAAAAGTGAATAGTTTTGGGTTAATTGGTCTGTCGTTGCAAACTGTTCATGATATTGACCTCCAAACTTTATTTTGGTGGAAGCTGTGTCTACTTTAATGTAAAAAAATGTGTAAAAACAGCTTGACGCGAACCAGTTTTTTTATGTTCTCTATCTAAAATTTTTAAAAATTTTAACTGCATCTACTTTTAAATGATACTGACATTTTGAAGCTCGATTTTGAGTGTATTTTTAATTTTACTTCTAGCTTTAAAACGCAAACATGAATTTCTAAAAATCGATTATAAGATTATTGTAGTCGCGAATCTGCTTAATTTGATATATATTTTGTGTATGTATTATGCACAGCTTCAGAGTAATACTCATCCGAAAGTGGAAATTTTGTGCGATTAAATTTCTAAAAAACCTATTTTTCGGGCCAAATTTTTAGATCTGTCAACTGAATGATATGGGTATACGCGATCAATAAGGTTTTTTACGTTTCGGATGATATAAAATCTTCTTCGTGAAAATCCATCTACTAGAACGGCGGGAACTGAATTTCCAAAAACACGAAATTTGGCAAAAAATGTTTTTGAAAATATCGCGGATTTATTATTTATTTATCAATATATTTTACAAATAAATTCATAAAATATGGTTAAAAGGCGCCGGATAACGTGATCATTTGCGCCTATTGGTGGTCATAGTTTTTACAGGTATACAAATTGTGATTTAGTGAAAAAGAAAACTAATATTAAATAGATAATAGGGAAGATTAATTTTACGTACATATATCTTTTTTTATATAAAATTAGATTATTAAATAATATGAGAATTTAGATGTCAAGTGTACCATGTTTGTGGAGGGAGTCTCGAATTCTCGGCAACATATTTCTTGCCGAGCAATCGAGAATCGGTGATATAGGTTCATCGATCCTTGAGGATGGACATTCTGCTAGTATGTGTGGTACAGACAGAAAGTCATTGCAAAATTGGCACATGGCTGGTTCAAGATTTTCATAATAATGTCTTGTGTTGAAAATGGCCTTGTTTACTCTAAGGCGGGCCAGAAAAATGCAGTCGGCCCTACTGAGATGTTCGTTGTAATTTTGTCTATTTATATCGCGGATTTATTTGCGTTTTCTGTGGATCATTTCCGCTTCAATAAATGACCTCATACGGATTTTGATCTTTTTCGAAAAGCTTTAAAAACTTCAGCCGAAAGAGAGATGTACCTAATTTATCTCAAAAATAGTGTGAGCTGGCACATCCATGGTTCTTAATGGACCACATTGAAATCGTATTTTTTTAGGGTGCACACCGAAATCGGATGCGCGTTAATGGAAATGATTCGCGTTTTTCGAGTTTTTGGGTACTTCAATGCAACATGTGGCACATCTTAGCCGTCAAATGAAATTTCGCAAAATATATATGGATTGGAAGATAAATTTCAGTACTTCCTGGAAACAGCGTGCGCATCAAATGATTTTGAGAATTACGCGATTTAGACGCAATTTAAAATGTATATATGTATAGCTTCTGGGGAGAATATCCCAACAAAAAACTAAGGGAACTGATGAGGATCAGTGGCGAGATCCGAAACTATAGTCTTCCCTGCCTTACCCCTCGGCGGACAATGCCATACATTCCCCACTAATAAATAGTTGTTTTTTATAAAAACAACAAACTGGGATTAAGCCTGACTATTTTGCGAAAACAAAATACAAATGGTATCCCAAATAACCCGCCAACACTACTGAAATTTTTCATAATATTATTTTATTTTGAGATTTATTCCTATTTATAGAACTCCAAGATTTATAGGAGGGGACTTGATATAATCTGCAAGGCGTATACTTATACACAAAATGATTATTTTTATATATGTCAATTTTTCGGCGAAATTCGGGTAAAATAGCATAATAACCCCAACATTTTTTCTTGTATAAAATTAATAAAATAAATATGATGACATTATTTTTTAGAACCAAAAGCAAATATTTTTCCTCAATATCCTGTTTTATTATCGATGTAATTTACAAACCGCTACACGGACTTTGATATCATTTGATTCATCATGGTGTTTAGATTATGTATATATTTTTAAATTAATTTTCAGGTGTGTGTATGTCATTAATATAACGAAAATATTCATGTAATCTGCTATATTTTTTATTTTTCTCATATTTCGTGAAGATGTGCAACTTTATCCCGATTATTATAATATATTCATATTCTTATTTTACGGAGGAAGTTCTATATCAACGTTTTTGGTCAATATAATAAACGGCGTAATTTTAAGTTTTTTTTCTTATGCCCAAAATTAAAACCTCGATATCTTTTGCGCGCATCAACCAAAAATTTGATCGCGAACGGTTTCGGAGTCAGAACATTTTTCTCTATATGTGTACCAAAAATCATTGATGTGCCACAAAAACAAAAAAGCTGATTTTTTGAAAATGGAATATTAGAAAATTGGCAATATTGCCCATATACATATGTGCTTGCGATACCATTTTTTGGGTGCTATACTTAAAAGTGTACCGATATTGATAATATTCGGGAAGAAGATTTTCCACATAGTAAAATATCCAAAAATCAAATTACAGCCGATTCGATTGAAAAAAGCGAAAGAAAGATCGTCTTAGAGTTTTACTCGATGCCTCCACTCAAAAACACAGTGTATAAAACACAATCTAGTTAACAAATGCTAGATGCTGATCAAATTATTCGTTGGGGATCCCATAAGCATATCGCTGGCTTAACATGTAAAGGCAACATGTAAATTCTTATAGAAATTGAGATGCTGATGCATGGAAAATACATCGTTTTGAAAAATAAAAATTCAGTTATTGTTGTTTTGTATTGATGAGTAAAGGCGCTATGTCCAATGCATCACATGGCGTTGCCTTAACATCATGTAAAGCTCTAAGTCCACTGTTTATTTTAAGGATTTTTAGGCAAATTTTGGCAAATTTAATTTGGTATTTTAAGCACTTATGGAGTAGCCCATCATCCTACAAAAAATTATTAATATTAGTTCACTTTTTGTTGTATCCCCAATATAGGGTTATCCTCAATATTAAGAATTTCGTTAGGTTTGAACAAAAGTATATTTTGTGTACGTTTTTAATCGAATTGGTTCTAACTTCATAATATATCTCAATACATCTACGTTTTGGGTAAACAATTTCTTGTTAGAAAATATTCAACATAGGATCATGATTTGTCATATATCCCGCCTATTTGTGATATGTTGAAGAACCTAACCCAATTATCCAACTTGAGAGTTTAAAGTTAATTATTTTGTTTTCTCAAATTTCTTGGCAGATAATTTACAATAACATTTTGACCACATAAAAGTCTCTTCCGTTAATCCGAAACAATTTTATTGGCAATTCCCATTTATAAACTGATGTGCCTCTGGCAGAGTATATGGCAATATTTCCCATATACTCTGCCTTTGTACTTTACGTTGATGATTCATTTACGATGCTACTAACCATACACTAGTACTCCTCTTTATCGAATATCAACAACTTTTGGTACATGTTCAACAAAATTTCCCAATTGGTCCCAGGATCTAAGTTATTGCCCTGTTCCCAATTCTATTCATGTAGCTTTGGAATACTGGTAGCATCAATCTCATTATATCTTCAACAGCATACATAAGTATTCTGCTTCATTTACATTTTACAAACTTCTCTATTTAAAGTTTCCAAACTATGGCAATACAATTATCCTTTAATTCTTTTGTGTGCTATAAAACAATTTGAGAACAATTAAAATAAATTGATGTTATAAAATAATAAAATATGCATACAAATTGGAAAAAACTTTTTCAATCAAAGACAAACCCTTGAAGGTGAAATATAATAGATTTCTCTCCAAGGAATTGTGTTGTATGGCTCTACTATTATGTTCCTTTAGAGTTTGTGATTTTTTCCTTAGCCGACCAGCCGAACGGATAAGTTAGTTTTCTCTATAAATACAAATGACTCTAGCCAAACAAAAATAAATAAAAATAATATTTCTAAAAATAGAAAAAAATGTATTTAAGTATTAAATGTGTGTGACTACAACAACAGTGGGTTAATCCAACAGCAGTAAAATGGAACTCCCAAACCGTAACAAGAACACCAAACAACAAGAGCTCGAACTAACAGAGACCGATTTGTAGGTAGGTGGTAGATGTTGAACACATTAGCCAGCAACAACAGCAGCAGCAGACAACAACAAAATCAAACAAGCTGTCTGCAAGCAGTGTTGGGTGAAATAACAGCAATAACAACAACACTATTCCAAATTGAGTCACAATTTTCTTCCGTTTTTAGTCGTGTGGATTTTGTTTAAATTAGGAACGGAAAACAATGGAATCAAAACGTTTTGGGATTTGTGTTTACGGTTTGCCCTTCCTTTCATGGTAATCATGGCCGGACAAAAAAGACACAAAATAGAATATTTCCATAGAGAAGATTGTCTGTCGCGTAACAGCGAAATGTAGTTCCTTCTTTTCGTTCTCTGCTCTTATCTTAAGTAAATGTTTAAAAATATAACTTCAATTCGTATGTGGTGACTGTGACTGCTCTATTATTATCTATTCCCATACAATTCCATGTTGATTTAAACTTTCGCCTTTGATGGCAGCAAGACTTTGTAAATGGCCGACAACGTCAAGCAATCTTTTGACGATAAGACCACTTCTTGATTAATCTCTTTTTGATGGTATGATGATAATAGGCATGATAACATTCCACACCACTGCATCCCCGGCTAATTTGCAAATTACTGATTCACTCAATGCGGTCCCCCATTCATCCATCTTTACCAATTAAAATATTCTTTAAACAAAAAGAAAACTTACTGCAACACTCATCTTTGTTATCACACATTATTGAGCCGTTTTAATCACGTTGTCCGACTGTTTGTTTACTACACACAAAAAATAAATGAAAATAACAACAAAATGTTTACGATTTGTCTTTACACCACTCGCGTCTACTTATTTCTTTTATATTTTTTCGTGTTTCCTTGTATTATTTTGGCTTACGTCTGAACCGAAACGACCTAACTAATTGAAAACTGTTCCAAATGATACGAATTTGGGGAGGCAGAAGAGAATGGTCGATAATGTCTGTTTTTTCCTGTTTGTTTTTATTCTCTATGTGCCGGTAACAGCTGATTAGGGAGAACTAAGTCGACTTTTGACTAATCGATGAATAAATCAACAGGCCAATGATAATCGATTTTAATCATGGTACAATAAAACAAGGTAGGACAACTTGAGTTGAATAGCAAAAAAAAACAACTATGTAGGTAATGCCTTCTTTTGTCAAATATAAATATAATTTTTTTAACACACAACTAAAAACTTGAAAAATTAATAAAAGGTTATGATTTTAAATGCTTGTTACATCAATAACAATGTAATTACATCCAGACGAATAATAAATAATAATAATTACTTCCATTCTCGATTTTAATTTTTCAATATTTTTAATGGGCTGGGAAATCAATACCAATGCTTGTTAAGGTTTGTGACTTTGCACATATATATTTGAAAATTTAAAAGAAAAGAAAAATAATTTACGAAAAAATTTTGTTTTGTTTTTTGTAATTAAAGAAAAGTCCTTATTTCGGACATAACTCCTTACTGGAACATCGGAATCCGAAAATTCCAACGGTGTTAGAAAGAGTACATGACTGGCTCTCGTATGAACCAGGTTTATTGAATTCGTTTGAAAATTAACAAAATGGCGGATCTTTGAAAAAATATTTTTGGAAAATCACCGATTTTTTACAACAAACGAAGTTAAAAATAAGGAAGATATTCACCGATTGGTTTTATCCTAGTTCATACGATAGCTATACACTCACAGAGAAACGTCCCAGAATTTGGAATCGATTGGATTATTAGTTTTTGAGTTAACGTGCCCACCATTCATAAAAACATGCTTTGAGAAAAATGCGTTTAAAGTTTGAGAATCACTCTTGCCGTCACTTGATGCTGACACAATAAATCGGCTATATCTTCAAGAGTTCTTGAGATTTCCACTTGAAATTTTGTAGGGACATTCTTGAATTAGTGTATATTGGAATTAAACCAAAACAGTTTTTGACAACGAGAATGGGGGTCCCCTTAAATTAAATTTGAATATTTTTCAATTTATTTGTTATGGTATTCACCCCTATTCCGTATGCCGTCGTCGTCGACGTTTCTTTATCGACATCACTTCGCATCGACATAATTTAGACATTGATTTGGTATTCCGTAAGCGTGGTTTTATATTTATCGGGATCGGTGTTGAGAGTTTCTCTCTCTTGAGCGAGTAATTAGAGTTGCGCTATTTTTAATTTTGGTATTGTGAATACATTTACTTATTATTTGTGAATACATTTACGCTTAAATTATAATAATTTATGCAACTAACTGGTAAAAATATTGGCCAATATTTCTCGATAATTATGATTTATTATCATTTCAAGTAGAATTTGTGCACCTTTTCGTACTTTCTTGTTCCTACCTGTGGTAATGTTTTCCAACACAATTCACAATTTACCACTGAGAGAGAGAGAGAAACTCTCAACACCGATCCCGATAAATATAAAACCACGCTGACACTCATGCGACGATGTCGACTATTTATCGACAATATCAATAAAAAAAAAAAACATATCTAAAATGGTAGTCAGCTGTTTATTTTGTTTGATATTTTAGCTTAAGTTGAGTTTAGCGGCTTATCTATTATTTTTATTACAGGTAGATATCGTCTCCCTGATGACGAAAATATATGACACTCATGGGAGAAGTCCGTACTTCCCGAGATATGGTCCGATTTATGCACCGATTATGGTAATATTGACGGCTATTAAGAAATGCATGTTAAAAATTTTAAAATGTTCTATCCCTACTCGATTTTGGGAAGAAGTCATGACGTATCGCGTAGTTGTTCACCTCCAGATATACTACCTTTTAATATTGTACCATGGTAGAACATAAACAAATTACTTATTATTGACCCAAGTTTTAGCGTAGCCCCTTATAACGGTAAAAATTCATTATGTGGTATTTTGGGGATTTTTGACACGTAATTTGGTTGTAACTTGGGGTTTCGTAACGGTATCAGTAAATGTCCGCACTAGAAATTTTATTAATATTGACCCAAGTCGGTATTTTGACAATTTTAGACACATTTTTCAACCGAATTGGTTGTAATTTGTTTTTTTTTTTTTTGTTTTATTTGGCTGTCAAATCTCACAACCCAAAATATCAATATTGATCTCCGTTTTATTATAGCCCCATATCGGTATCTCCACTTTTAGATATTTTGAGAATTTCAATCATCTTTTTTTCGGTATATTCAAAGTCCTATCATAACATGAGTTTTCTCCATCGGATGCATGGAGATATAACAAGATTTGGGATATTCTTTCCGTAGTGACATTTTTCAAAACAACATATAAAGAAGACAAAAAGATTACATCGTTCCAATGTTACGGTTGTCTTGGTTTTCATCCTACTTGCAAAATCGTGCTCAATGTGTAGTTTTCAATGATATTATCTGTAGAAACATTAAACATTATGCTTTGTTTTATACTTAAATTATCTTCCTTCAGTTATACAATTTTCTAAAGTGCTAATGTTTGCTTATGATGTAAAGCTATTCCGCAATTTTAACTTGCAAATTAAGCAAATATTTTCAAAATGATCTGCACTCTCTTCAGAATGGGTGCAGCATTTATGGCATGTCAGTTAATCTTTAGAAATGTAAAAAAAGAGTCTATTTAGATATCGGTCAATTGCTGCCGATTATTTCATTGGTTTTTACAAATTAGAAAATTTCGCTTCCTTTGTTGATCTTGGTGTCATCACCCAGGGAGACCAGCTGGTTATCTGGGCCACACAAGTTTGCTGTCAAAATGCATTATTGTGAATTGACTCCCATTATGAAATCCTAAACAAAGTCGAATTTTTTGACATTAGACTTGAGAAAAAAACAGCTGTTTTCCGATTTCGATTGCTATCTTGGTGACCTTATTAATAGATCTTGGTGTCATCTTAGATGCGATATTGTGATTTAACATACATATCGGGTCTTGTGGTAATAAAGCGAAATCGGCTTAGATCACTATGTGGTATATATAATAACTTGTATAATCGTATTTTCGTGGCGTTGGATACGATCGAAAAAATATCTGCTGCCGAGACCGCGTATTTTGTCATAAAGTCTCAAGAAACCTTGTTGTGCGGCAAAATTAAAAAAATAGCATTTCTCACCATGAAAATTTAAGTACAAAATTTGTTACGTGCCGCTTGAAGGCGTTGACGAGAAGTATCGCCGGCCAGCTCATCCGGCTTCTCCTCAGGGAATTGGTCCATCCCATGTCAACCCACGGCAGTTACAATTACAAAATAGAACACAAACTTGAAAACACACAAAAATGGAAACACGCATAGAATTGGGTGGAGGTGGACCACCAGTCGCCCATCCCAGCCATGGTCACTTTGATCCTTCTACGATGTTGATGTGACTCTCATACAGTTGCCCACACCTAACCACTTACCCTTTCATTTTGCCTTTGCCCCCCTTTATTTATTTACCAACACATAATAACATTCATTTCATTCTGTAACTAAAAACATGTTTATTGTACTATAATACTTAAACCTAAAATTAACTCTATTTATTATTATATTCCTTTTTTTATAAGCTCTTGGCCGAAACGAACCCGGTTTTCCGGATGGGATTTTACTCAAGGATGCTGGTGTACAAAAATTTTGTCTTTATAATAAACTATTACTAATATAGAAATTGTAGTCAATTTAAAGATATGTCCAATAAAAGTTTAAAAAATTGTAAAAAACAAGAACATTAAAAATTTAACAATAAATAAAAATATAGATTTAGATTTACACGTAAATCATGCCTTTTATAAAAAAAAAACAAAAGTTTGCACCATTAGGGCACTGCTTGTTTGCCCTTTTTATTTGTAGACTCGCTGTCAGTGGAAACTGTGCTCAAAAAAAGACCTAAAGGAGCTCCCTGAAATCTTACTCTATGCCCGTCTCAAACACTAAACAGCCTAACCTATATAAAGGACAATAACTCTACAGCCCTGTGCTATTTATTAATCACTGACTGCCGTGGGTTGACATGGGATGGACCCATACCCTGAGGAGACGCCCGATGAGGTGGCCGGCGATACTTCTCGTCAACGCCTTCAAGCGGCACGTAACAATATGGCGCCCAATAAAAAGTAATGAAATAAATTAATATATTGTGATATAATGTGTATTCGACCTACACACATTGCAATAGCCCACTAGTGTTGAAAAGACAATAGACTGGTATCAAGATGAAAGAATTTCTGGTAAGGAATTTGTTGGGAACTCTATAACCTGTCTACTGTTATCGTGGATGAATGTAGTATAGAAGTTTTTAAGAATTCCATTTCAGATGTTTGGAAACCGAGATGTTAATTGCGTATTGTGCTATGTATAGCCTAGTCGTCTAATAGATGTTTCTGGACATTAGTAATATATGAAGTGCAATATTTTTTTTAGTATAAGCGTAGTATAGGGATTGTGCAATAAATTATTTAATCGATATCCGCTTTAGATTGTCTTCTAGAGGACGGGTGTATCGACAGTAATTTATTGGTCTTTGGTGTTCTGATAGACAGCCAAAAGGACAATTTGCACTACAAGAAATAGTTAAATTTTTGAATCGACAGACAGTGATTAATAAATAGCACAGGGCTGTAGAGTTATTGTCCTTTATAGAGGTTAGGCTGTTTAGTGTTTGAGACAGGCATAGAGTAAGATTTCAGGGAGCTCCTTTAGGACTTTTGTTGAGCACAGTTTCCACTGACAGCGAGTCTACAAATAAAAAGGGCAAACCAGCAGTGCCCTAATAGTGCAAACTTTTGTTTTTTTTTTTATAAAAGGCATGATTTCCGTGTAAATCTAAATCTATATTTTTATTTATTGTTAAATTTTTAATGTTCTTGTTTTTTACAATTTTTTTAAACTTTTATTGGACATAAATTTAAATTGATTACAATTTCTATATTAGTAATAGTTTATTATAAAGACAAAATTTTTGTACACCAGCATCCTTGAGTAAAATCCCATCCGGAAAACCGGGTTCGTTTCGGTTAAGAGCCTATAAAAAAGGAATATAATAATAAATAGAGTTAATTTTAGGTTTAAGTATTATAGTACAATAAACATGTTTTTAGTTATAGAATGAAATGAATGTTATTATGTGTTGGTAAATAAATTAAGGGGGGCAAAGGCAAAATGAAAGGGTAAGTGGTTAGGTGTGGGCAACTGTATGGGAGTCACATCAACATCGTAGAAGGATCAAAGTGACCATGGCTGGGATGGGCGACTGGTGGTCCACATCCACCCTCTTCTATGTGTGTTTCCATTTTTGTGTGTTTTCAAGTTTGTGTTCTATTTTGTAATTGTAACTGCCGTGGGTTGACATGGGATGGACCCATACCCTGAGGAGAAGCCGGATGAGCTGGCCGGCGATACTTCTCGTCAACGCCTTCAAGCGGCACGTAACAAATTTAATCCCATTACCTTGGATGTCATCAGAATGGCCCATAACTACGCGTAGCTTTCATTACTTCGTCCATGGCCATTATATTATTTAAGTTAATTTCCTTTTAGTTCTAAGAAATGCGACTTGGTATCAATCAAGGTCTTTTGAAAGGAATAACTAAATTCTAGGAAAGAAAATCCATGAACATTGATGAACTTTTTTCATGCCATTATTATCCTTTAAGATCTGCCAATTATGACATAATCCTCTGCCAAAGTCTAAAGATTTGCCTAATGGACTGCTAATACCAAGAATGCAGCATGGAACCACCAAGCCAAACCCACCCCAAGTTTGTTGTTATTGCTTGGAGAATTTTTGCAAACTACTATTAAATAAATTACGGCTTGTTTGTTACTACGCATCTACTCTGTTCACAATCCATTTATTTTGCTCTGTTTCTTCTCTTTGTCTTTACAGGAGAAGGATATCGAATATTCAGGCCAACTATAGACAGTGAACGGAAGTGGAAACAGTAAGAGTATCAACATCATCATCTTCATCAGACTCAATAGCAGACACATTGTGAACGGCCGGAATTTCCTTCTTTCAATGACCGGATAGGTTCGATGTTAATCAATGGGATTTGCTTACAAGGCAATAACAAAAAACTACAACAACTTTAGCATTGTCGCCATTATGGCGCCCAACGTATCCAGTGAATTGTTTAATAACAATAAAAGTAACAACTACAACAAAAAAACTCGCAGACATTTGTAACAAGCTTTAATGTATTCCAAGATATTTGTTGAAATTAATAATAGCCTAGGATGCCGCAGTTGCGTTATTAGAAGAAATGCCAACAGGATACGGGTTATTTGTTAATCAACCTTAAAAGAATATATTTTGAGTAGTAGAGATAGAGAATCAACAAAAACGAAAAAAAAAGAGAAAATATTTAGTAGTCATCAAAAAACAAGCACAAACTTAAAAGCGGATGTTCAGCCTTCACTCAGCACAAAACCATATCCCCCACAGAAATACAAAGGACCAAATACAAAAAAAAACGGATTTGAAATTTGCCAAAACTAGTTTAGTTGTTCTGTACTGAGTCAACGAAAAAAAAAACGACGAAGCACATTTCATTTTCGTCAGCTTAGGCGGAAACGGAAGAAATAAATTTTACCACATAAAGTTAGGTGTTGAACCTAACCTCCGAACATCAACAAACTAAGACAAAGTTGAGCTGAAAGTTGAAATTATCAAGCATCACAGCAAGAGTAACAACATAGTAACCACATCTGCAACAACAACAACGAGAGAAAATGCCAGCTGGACGTGTTGCCGGAAAGGCGGGTTATTCCAACCACTACTATAATGGTGAGTTTAGCTTTGAGATTTTTTACTCTGCTTTTAGTTTTGGCATAGTTTGCTTGCTTGTCTTGCTTTTTGTAGTTGCTTCTTCGTTGGTTCATTCATTCATTATTCTCTCTTTCTTCTTTTCATTCCACTATAGACGGTACGTATCTTTTTTGACATGCACACACATGCATATGTACATTTATATATACATCCAAATACCAAGAACACCACCTAAATCCACCCACCACTCACACATTCATTGAAAAACTGGATCAGGACATAAAATCGCTCACAAACAAACGAAAAATTGGATCGAATTCTATTTACATTAACATCCGCATTGTTATGGTTTGAGTTAAATGGTACAAACAAATTTTAAGGGAATGGTTCAAAATTTCCCTTCCCTTGAAATTGCCCGAAATAAATTGGTAAGTGAAAATTTTGTTTTAGCGTTAATATAACTGGAGACATATATGTACCTCTGAAGAGGAATATTCTAATTTATATAAATACAAAAAGTTTAAATTCTCCAACCAATACCGTATTACTGTACTAATCGGAAAGCATACAAAAAAGCACACTCTCCCCCTTAGTAGGGGAGAAACCAAAACCCACACGAATCTCAACAGGGCCTCACCAATTGCTTGGTTAGACCAACACATGTAGGACATCCGGTCAAATCCAGCATCCAAACCAAAATAAATTTCACCAGACACAAAAGATCTTTACTAAGTACCACATTTCTCCTAAACGCTTCTCGAGCAAAAGTACTTAAACAACAAAGCGTCCGAACGTCTAATTTTATTGTCTACAAAAATGTCGCTTAAAAATTTCAGTTAGGACAAGAAATCGATATTTGTATTCTCTTTAACGTTTCACCGATATTGCTCAGAAAACTTATTATCTACAATCACTAACAAATTTCGAATAAATTGTATATCATGAAGGATACATAACATAATCTGAAATAAGAATCACGCGTGGTCTAAACCCACAAGCCTTAATATATACAAAATTTTTCACAACGTACTAAATTTCGGTTCGGTGAAATAGGTTCAGATTTATCTATTATTTCGTAACAATGGTTTAAACTAACCACGCTTTCAGTTGGTTCTATAATTTAACCATTTAACAATGGACGTATGAAGGCAGTTCGGAAACTTCTTAGCCTAGCACAAATAGCGCCGTATAAACAAAAAAAGTTAAATGTGTTGGAAACTTCCATCTCTGTTATGAACACATATTTAATTTTGTTTCGATCTGGCAACTCTTTCATATAGAAACAGATGTTCAAAAAAGACGCATCCGCAATTATTTACCATGGCAGTTCGGAAACTTCTTAGCCTAGCACAAAAAGCACCGTATAAACAAAAAAAGATAAATGTGTTGGAAACTTCCATTTCTGTTATGAAAACATGTTAAATTTTGTTTCGATCTGGCAACGCCTTGATATAGAAACAGGTGTTCAAAAAACACGCATCCGCATTTTTTTACAATGGAAAAAATTAGAAATGTGTGCTGTTATTAAATATTTATATAAAAAAGGTTTATCGGGACAAGAAATTCATAATGATATGGTTGTTGTTGTTGTAGCAGCCCTATTGCTTTTACACAATGGGCTGAGGTGACAGACGTTGGCCGAGTAAGACTCGGGTCGTTTCGGATCGTAGACCCCTCTGTCGTGGAAACGTAATGATATGGTGAATGTGTTAGGTGAAAATGCTCCTTCATATGCAACAGTAAAAAATTCGGTTGCTGAATTTAAACGTTGCCGTACAAAAACAGCAACAACCGCAGAAAATGTAGCAAAAGTGCAGGATATGGTATAAAATGATCGACGACGTCGTTTCATACCTTTCATTGATAGGCTAAGAAGTTTCCGAACCGCCATCGTATTAAAGGAGAGTAAGGTGAACATTTTATTTCACGCTCTGGACCGGGACTATTTTTTTTGTAAAACTTCATTGAAGCATTTATTCGTTAGATATTGACTAAGTGGTGAGAGATCGATGTTCGACATTGATGCTCAAAACTGCCCAAAGTCATACTTTAGCGTAAATGGTAAAAAACGAAGTCTCATTTGTTCTCATTTCCTCAGTTTTTTTTCAGTTACGCTCATCTATATTTACTCTCACTTAAGGGCTAAACAGAATGTTCGCGTTGAACATTTTTTGTTATCGCGTTAACGCACGCAAAAAGTTAAAATATATTTAACTCCGAAGCGCAGCGCACAACAACTTCGAGCGTTTGTGTTATCGTTTCCTTGTGGTTGTTGTATTTTCGATAACACATAACGCAACGGATGGCTCAAGATCTATCAATAAGGTCACCAAGATAGCAATCGAAATCGTAAAACAGCTGTTTTTTCTCAAGTCTAATGTCAAAAATTTCGACTTTGTTTACGTTTTCATAATGGAAGTCAATTCACAATAATGCATTTTGACAGCAAACTTGAGAGGTATCGATAATCAGCTGGTCTCCCTTGGTGACCTTATTTATAGGCCATGGGATGGCTCAACGCCAGCATTCTGCTTAGCCCTTTAGTTATGCCCACCACTGATGTAAAAGATGCAGAACTTTCAGTTCTTCACAACGAGAACATAAGCGCACCAACGCAGCATTACTGAATGAACAATTGTACTGAATGAAATAATGAATGAAATCTGCTCTCAGAGAAGTGGAGCTCTCAGAGTATGGGAGCGTAACTGAAAAACAATTCTCTTTCTTCTGACCAAGATCTATTAATAAGGTCACCAAGATAGCAATCGAAATCGGAAAACAGCTGATTTTTTCTCAAGTCTAATGTCAAAAATTTCGACTTTGTTTACGTTTTCATAATGGAAGTCAATTCACAATAATGCATTTTGACAGCAAACTTGAGAGGTATCGATAATCAGCTGGTCTCCCTTGGTGACCTTATTTATAGGCCATGCTTCTGACTTTCTAAACACGTAGCGGGGTTTTACACTTATCTGGATTGGGATCGGTGTTGGGAGTTTCTCCCTCTCTCATTGGTAAATCGTGAATTGAGTTGGAAAACATTACCACAGGTAGGAACAAAAAAGTACGAAAAGGTACCTAATATTCTACTTCAAATGATAATAAATCATAATTATCGAGAAATATTGGCCAATATTTATACCAGTTATTTGCATAAATAATATATCTTATAATTTAAGCGTAAATGTAGTGTAAAACCCCGCGTTTTCTCGTTTTTCTTTTCTCTCAGTTTAGTTCTGCTTTCTCACTTACAAGATGGGATAGCTGACACGCAATGTTGGACTTAAGATTAATATCATAAAAACTAAGGTCATTAAAATTAACAATACCAGAATGGAAAAGGCCAAGAATTGAATATGTCGATAGCTTCTGAAATATCGGAAGCACTACAACAATAGGTGGTGGTGCAGAAACAAACGTAATTAAAATGTTAACAAAAGAGAGAGCAGCTTTCGGCCGGCTGCAAGGCATTTGTCAATGGCCATCGCGCAAAAGTTAAAGGTATTTATAAACAAATACCTCAGGATCATATGCAGAATATTCTGGTCCAACTCCACAAGGAATGTAAAGCTATGGATCCTTACGAAACAGGAATCCATACAAATGCATTGAATGTAGCAAATGTAGATGGATTAGCTAACACCTTAGAAAAAATGTCCATAGCATATCAAGAATGGCGCTTGACCAATAATAACCTTCATGGGAGGATGCAAGAGGAGTAACAGGAAAAATTAGAAGTAGGGTCGATATGAGAAGAGTTTGGAAAGCGTGTACTCATGTGTACGAAAAGTACTATATGGTACTATATTTGGTACAAATTTGATTTGAAGGTACAAATGGAGCTGGAATGCTGAAAATCGAAAGTAAAAGTACCGTCGGAGTGTAGGATTAGGATATATACGTAATTTTGGAAAATGTTTACTTATGTGTACGAAAAGTACTAAATCGTACTATAATTGGTACAATTTGGATTTGAGTGAACCGATAGAGCTGGAACAATGAAATTTGGAGTTAAGATCATTGAAGGATTAGGGTCAGGATTCACTTTAACTAATTAATACTTATGGGTACTAAATGGTACTAAATTTGGTACAATTTGAACTGGAGGTGTAAGATTGAAATATGTAGGAAGTTTTAGAAATTCGTACTAATGTGTACTAAATTTGGTACAATTTAAATTGTGGGTGAAGCGATAGAGTTGAAATCATGAAATTTTGATTTAGGGTCACTGTGGAGGTGTAGAATTGGGGTATGTAGGAAGTTTTGGAAATTCGTACTACTGTGTACAAAATTTTGAACAATTTGAATTGTGGGTGAACCTATGGAGTTGTAATCTTGAGACTTGGATTTAGAATCACTGTCGGGTGTAGGATTGGGGTATTTAGGAAGTTTTGGAAATTCATACTACTGTGTACTAAATTTGGTATAATTTGAATTGTGGGTGAATCGATAGTGTTAGAATTCTGAAACTTGGATTTATGATCGATAGTTATGTGTGAATTGGTTTTTCTGACATATGCAGTTTGTTGTGAAAATAAATAATATGTTAATACATGTTTAAATATTTCCTACATTTGATAACGAAGTTGCGGGCATATGCTAGTATACATATAGATATGTACCATATCCTGTAGATAGAACAGATATAGAATGTTTGGAGAAGCATTGAAATGGACCCGAGCGATCTACATAGATATTTGAACTTATTCAAATAATCCCTTACACAAACCATTCTGAAATTTATGAACAATTGAGTGTCATTCGGACAGACTTGGGTCTTTAGTGTACCATTTGTATGCATTCGAGCAAAATTATATATGAGTCATATAGAGCTTAAGCTGGACTTAATTCATTACGCTGTGTAAAATTTTGTCTCAATCGGACAAATATTGGGAGTTTGGCGCAACATGTACATATAATCGGAAAAAAACTATATACGGCAGCTATATCTAAATCGGAACCGATTCCAACAAAACTTCGTAAACATCTATCTGGACCTCATTCAATACGCTGTGCAAATTTTTGTCTTAATAGGACCAATCTTGGCTGTTTTGTGAACCAATTTTTATAAAATCGAATAGAACTATAAATCTGAAACGATTTTCTTCAATTTCAATAGGGTTCGTCCTTGACCAAATTAGTGACCTGTGCAAAATTCCATCCAAATCGGATAATAAATGCGACCTGTACTTTGCCCACAAAAATACATGGATGGACGGACATGCATAAATCGACTCAGAAAGTTAATCTATGCATATTCTCACAAAGAGCCATGGGTCTATCTCAATTCCTCTTTTCTGTTACAAACATATGCAAAAAGACATACTACCCCGTACCACAGAGTGGTGAGGGGTAAAAATGGCACACGAGTTGCAGTGTTCAATAAAACATAAATTTCGTAATTTATTGGTATTCAAAATCTTCATTCTTTAAGATCTATTTATCGGACAATTTGTCACCAAGTATCGCTGGCGACAACTCAATGTTTCACGATCGAACCATTGCGTGGGGGGACAGTGTAGACGTTTGGCACGGCCGTTGTAGCACATATAATAACGACGACAGTGCCTAGGATCTACCAAAAATGTTGCATCTCTCAGGTTGGCACAATCATGGTGGGTCCAAAAAGTATAGATTGTATTTTTGGGGGTATCTTCAGGTCTGGACTTACATTGAGGAGTAGTCGTGGCATGATTACAAATTGTTGTTGTTGTTTCGGGGATATCTTGTGGAGTCGGCGTCGTGGTGGTCGAAATAGTTGTAGTCGTTGTTGTTGTTGTAGTTGAAATTGTTGATGTCGTCGTTGGAATTTCAATTCGAATCGCACCTATAGAATTTATTTGACAATCACTGGACTCGCCCACCTTTATGACAAATAATAAAAGGAACACTGAAAATATATATTTTTGCGGCTTAGTACATATGTATGTAATGGGGGACATTGTAAAAAGGGAAATTTACCGATTTTCATTATATGATAATGGTTCGGATACACTGTTTCTATTAAATGTCTAATGTCTAATTTTCTGTAATATTTCCATTTTTATAGAAAAAGGGTCTGATAAAAGGGAAATATTGTTAGTGATTGTAAAGATAAAATTAAACAACAAATGAGGTATTATACCCTACACTGTTTCATGGGAAGGTCAAATAAATGCGATTTGTATCAACACCTTGTGACCGAAGACGGAAGAAAATTGTATTGGGATGAAGTTTGTAAATCGCTAAGAATAGACCACTTACAGCCACTTCGGTGGAAAAATGTGTATAAAATCTTTCGAATACCACCGAATTAGGGGGCGATAACATTGTATAGGGGCTATGTCAAACTATGTACCTACATTGATCATTTTCCACGTAGATGTATTTAAGCCATTAAAAAATAGGGAAAAGTCACGCCTTTAATCAAATGTTTCTGTTTTCTCAAGGTGTAGAGTACAACAAATTTGATCTGTCCACCTATATTTATTTTCTTATTTTATTCTCCAATCATTACTTTATTTTCCATCTGCAACAATGTTAAAAGTGGTTCTAGGCCAACGCCCTATTCTATATCTATATATATTTACGGCCCAGACTGTAATGTTATCACTTTGGACACGTGTCAATTTTTTTGTAATGCTCTCAATTTACAGATAGATGAGCATCGTTGAAGTCGGTAGTACAGTACAGTAGTTCCGCTATCTTTATATACCAAAATGTACATATAAAATTCAAAATTTGAGGAAAAAGCAGAACTACTGAAATTATTCACAAACCAAACACCTGGAATGCCAACATGTGCCTTTATGATAAAAAAAACAGTAAGGAAAGTAATAAAGTCGGACGGGGCCGACTATATGATACCCTTCACCACTATGGGTATATTAAACAGGACTATCAACATGAAATTGGATGAAATAAAATATGTGATATTTATATAAATGTGAATCTGCGTAGATCTACCCATAAAGTATGTAAATCGGCTTCAAACAAATATAAATAGGTCATCCGTTGGGCTATGTCTTCTACAAAACGCAACTACGTAATTCAATGCTCAATTTTGTCAGTTGTGCAAAATTTTATGTCAATCTGACTAACATGAGGAGTTTGATGCCCAATTTACTTGAAATCGGGCGAAAATATATATGGAACCTCTATCCAAATATTAAGCGATTTCAAACAAACTTGTCACAGGTTAGGTTATACTAATTTCAGAACGTTTTGTTCCTATCAGCCCATTGGTTCCTTGGTGCGTCAATTACTTAAAATCAATCTATAATAAAAGGGAGATATATCTAAATCTGGACCGATTTTCACAAAACAAGGCAGACATCACTCTAGGCTCAATTCAGTACTTTATGCCAAATTTCGTGCAAATCGAAAGATATATAGCGACTTTGGTGCACCATTTAAATGAAATCGGACGAAGCTATATATGGGAGCTATATAGAAATCTGGACCAATTTTCTCGAAACTTGGCAGACATCATTCTAGGCTCACTTCAGTACGTTATGCCAAATTTCGTGCAAATCGAAAGATATATAGGGACTTTGGGGCATCATTTACATAAAATCGGACGAAACTATATATGGGAGCTATATCTAAATCTGGAACGATTTTTCCGAAACTTGGCAGACATTACTCTAGGCTTAATTCAGTACGATATGCCAAATTTCGTGCAAATCGAAAGATATATAGGGCCTTTGGGGCACCATTTACATGAAATCGGACGAAAATATATATGAGAGGTATATCTAAATCTGAACCGATTTTCTCAAAACTTGGCAGACATCATTCTAGGCTCAATTCAGTACGTTATGCCAAATTTCGTGCAAATCGAAGGATATATAGGGACTTTGGTGCACCATTTACATGAAATCAGACGAAACTATATATAGGAGCTATATCTAAATCTGGACCGATTTTCACGAAACTTGGCAGACATCATTCTAGGCTCAATTCAGTACGTTATGCCAAATTTGGTGCAAATCGAAAGATATATAGGGACTTTGGTGCACCATTTACATGAAATCGGACGAAACTATATATGGAAGCTATATCTAGAATGAAGTGTGCTAAGTTTCGTGAAAATCGGTTCAGCCTAAGAGATAGCTCCCATATATATTTTCATTCAATTTAATGTAAATGGTGTACGTATATTTCCTTCGATTTTCGTGAAAATCGGTTCAGATTTAGATATAGCTCCCATATATATTTTAGTCCGATTTGATGTAAATAGTGCATTAATATCCTTATATATCTATCGATTTGCAAAAAAATTTGCCGAGCGCACTTAGTTGAGTGTGGAATGAAGTGTGTTAAGTTTCGTGAAGATCGGTTCAGATTTCGATATAGAACACATATATATTTTCGTCCGATTTTAGGTAAATGTTGCACCAAAGTCTCTATATATCTTTCGACTTGCATGAAATTTGGCACATCGTACTGAATTGAGTTTAGAATGATGTGTGATAAATTTCGTAAAAATCGGTTTAGATTTAGATATAGCTTCCATATATCTTTTCTTCCGATTTTATGTAAGTTGTGCGCTAAAGACCCACAGTATGCCCGATTAACAAAAAATTTTCTACAATGTACTGATGTTAATATAAATTAATCTCTTGTAAATGTCTTTGAAATTGGTTCAGATTTAGATGTAGCTCTCACATACATATTTTCGTCCAATTCTAGGTAAATGGTGCACCAAACTTCTAATATTTGTCCAATTGACACGAAATTTTTCACAACGTAGACGTTATTGCACAACTAGAATGACGTTATTGCATGTTGTTGAAATTGGTGCAGATGCAGACATAGCTTTCATATATATTCCGAACAGGTGTCTGTTTCATAGGAATTAAAGTTAGCTTTATATCGATTACTCCCATTGAACGCAAACGACTCTAAATCTGCATGAATGAATGAAAAAGGTTGCAGAAAGGCATGTGTATGGCTTGATGTTGGGAGTTTGGTGCACCATTTACATAAAATCGGACAAAACTATATATGGGAGCTATATCTGAATCTGAACCGATTTCAATAAAACTTCACGTACATCAATTTTTTTTTTTTTTTTGAATCGGACACATATTGGCAGTTTGGTGCATCATTTACCAAAAATCGGACGAAACTATGTATGGAAGCTATATCTAAATCTTAACCGATTTTGCACAAAACTTCGTATATATCAATAGGGACATAATTCAGAACACCTTACCAAATTTTGTTTCAATCGGACAAATATTGGGTGTTTTTTGCACCATTTAGATAATTCGGACGAAAATATATATGGGAGATATATCTAAATCTGAATCGATGAAATAAGTGAGCTGTGCCTAATTTCATCTAAATCGGATCATAAATGTAATTTGTTCACAAGAATACATGGACGGACATGCATAAATCGACTAAGAAAGTGATTCCATGCATATTCTCAAAAGGAACCATGTGTCTATCACATTTCCGGTTGTCTGTGACAAACATATGCACAAAGACATAATACCCTGTACCACAGTGTGGATAGGATACATTTTTTTGACCAGGAAAAATCGATCGTTCAAAATTATATATGGGTGTTATTTATAACAAATGTGGCACTTGTTTCCTCACAATCGAACTGATATTTCGTCTTTGGTGCGTTCTTAAAAAAAAAAATAATCCTAGATATTTTTATACCCTACACAACTATGTTGTCATTTGTGCAGCCCCAAAAGTTTGTAACGCCGCGAAATATTGGTCCTAGACTAGCTGCGTCGATCTAGACATTTGTGTCCGTCCGTCTGTCCATTATAATTTGTAAACACGATACAGGCCACAGTTATGGATCAATCTTCACGAAATTTTGCATGTAGGATGGGTTCTGGCCAATGAAGACCCCTATTGTTTTTGGAAAAGATCGGTTAATATTTAGGGGATGAAATGGACCAAAAACTTTATTTTTGTCGGTTTTTCTGGTCGCTCCAAACACCGCGAATACCGCAAAGAATAAGCATGCCTGTTTTGATAAAGATCGGTCAATATTTAGCGGGTCAAATGGACCCTGACTTTTGTGTGAAAAATGACAAAATTTGTATTCTATAGGGTATATATTTACCACTGAAGGACATAGACCCGAGAAGTTGATAGTATATCCAAGAGGAGTGGTTGACCTATAAATTGATACCAATTATATTGTCGTAGGTACTCGGATGCGGGAGTTACACTTAAATATTTATAGGTGCTTACGTATTCATATATTATTTAGTAACCTAATACCACACTGGAGGGCGGAAATATAGCGCTGATCGCTTTGAAATGTTCCAGTTATGGTCAAGGACAACGCCTAAAATGTTAGGTGATGATCAGATAATAATTATTCGGATGAAGTGGACCGAAAACTTAATTATTTGTATTTTTCGAGTCGAAAGCCGAACATCACAACCCAACACAATCTGGACAAGTAATTGGAGGGCTGTACTGATTATTAGTAACATTTGTTGACCTCTAGCCAATCAAAAGTGTGGAAATATCCCGAAATATTGCCCAATCTCAGAATATCGAACCACAGAAAGTTTGATTTTCATGGAAGTTGTGTAGGTCGGCCCCGTCTGACTATACTGCTCCGCTCACTGGTTTCTAGATTTCCTAGTAGAAAATTGTTCATATAATTTAATTTTTTGACTTAGCTCACATATAAGAGCTCCGGTCAAGTTCAGATATGTGCCAAAGCACTTCAAATGTTGATATAATATTTCACTTTATTTGAGAAGGATTGGGGTTTGAATATTTATGTATAGAATATGTACGTGTACTGAAAGATATAACAGAATACATTGTTGCTATTGTTGTTGAGATCTAGTTGAATGTTTTCATTTACTAATTCTTATTTGCCACACAATTGGTCACCTCAGAACGTGGACGACAGCTTCGGACGTCCTTGTCATACCATTCACCAATGGGACACCGATTCCGTTTTACACGTCTGTTGGTGCAAACATAGAAACGACGGCAATGTCTCAAATCCAAGAGTATGGTATTATCGGGCAAAGAGGCACAATCGTTGGGTCCCATCAAATAACTGAGATTGGTGGTTCCGTTGTTCGAGCCAGTATTGTCGCCAGTTCCCGAATTTGTGGAATTGTGTGATGATGGCGGACAGGGAGTTGTTGTGGTGCACGTTGTAGAAACGTCAGATTCGTGGTCGCAGTCCGGTTCATCAGAACAAGGCCATTCTGGTCGATCATAGCAGGGTCTATGATTACCATTACAATTAGATCCATTTTCATTGCCTCCTGAACATGGTGGTTTTGGTCTATTATTTCCATTGCAATCTGAACCATTCTCATCATCAGATCCATTATCACCTGAACATGGTGGTTCTGGTCTATAATTTCCATTACAATCAGAACCATGATTGTGATCCCATCCACCACATCCGGAACATGGTGGTTTAGGTCTATGATTTCCATTGCAATCAGAACCATTGTCATTATCAGATCCATCGTCATTATCGCAACCATTATCATTATAAGATCCATTATCACCTGAACATGGTGGTTGAGGTCTATTATTTCCATTGCAATCAGAACCATGATTGTGATCCCATCCACCACATCCGGAACATGGTGGTTTAGGTCTATGGTTTCCATTACAATCAGAACCGTTGTCATTATCATCTCCATTATCACCTGAACATGGTGGTTTTGGTCTATTATTCCCATTACAATCAGAACCATGATTGTGATCCCATCCACCACATCCGGGACATGGTGGCTTAGGTCTATGGTTTCCACTGCAATCGGAACCATTGTCATTATCATCTCCATTATCCCCTGAACATGGTGGTTTAGGTCTATGGTTTCCATTGCAATCAGAACCATGATTGTGGTCCCATCCACCACAACCGCAACATGGTGGTTTATTATCATTGCAACCAGGTGGAGATCCTGGTGTGGTAGTAGTAGGCTTACATGTTGTAGTAGTCGTAGGTTCACATGTTGTAGTAGTAGTCGTAGGTTCACATGTTGTAGTAGTAGTCGTAGGTTCACATGTTGTAGTAGTAGTCGTAGGTTCACATGTTGTAGTGGTAGTCGTAGGTTCACATGTTGTAGTAGTAGTCGTAGGTTCACATGTTGTAGTAGTAGTCGTAGGTTCACATGTTGTAGTGGTAGTCGTAGGTTCACATGTTGTAGTAGTAGTCGTAGGTTCACATGTTGTAGTGGTAGTCGTAGGTTCACATGTTGTAGTTGTAGTCGTAGGTTCACATGTTGTAGTGGTAGTCGTAGGTTCACATGTTGTAGTAGTCGTATGTTCACATGTTGTAGTAGTAGTCGTAGGTTCACATGTTGTAGTGGTAGTCGTAGGTTCACATGTTGTAGTAGTAGTCGTAGGTTCACATGTTGTAGTAGTCGTAGGTTCACATGTTGTAGTAGTATTCGTAGGTTCACATGTTGTAGTGGTAGTCGTAGGTTCACATGTTGTAGTAGTAGTCGTAGGTTCACATGTTGTAGTGGTAGTCGTAGGTTCACATGTTGTAGTAGTCGTAGGTTCACATGTTGTAGTGGTAGTCGTAGGTTCACATGTTGTAGTAGTCGTAGGTTCACATGTTGTAGTAGTAGTCGTAGGTTCACATGTTGTAGTGGTAGTCGTAGGTTCACATGTTGTAGTGGTAGTCGTAGGTTCACATGTTGTAGTAGTCGAAGGTTCACATGTTGTAGTAGTAGTCGTAGGTTCACATGTTGTAGTGGTAGTAGTAGGCTTACATGTTGTAGTAGTCGTAGGTTCACATGTTGTAGTGGTAGTCGTAGGTTCACATGTAGTAGTTATAGGTGGATTCACTTTATTTGGTAGAGGTGTCGAAGTTGTTGACGGCTGAACATCGACATTATTGACCGAAGAATCATGAGTTGAAGGCACATTACCCGGATTTTTATGCCCAAAAGGCCATCGAAAAAGACCCAAGATATCAATAACAATTGGTTTATAGTAGTTTTCTCTATTTTCATTGTAATTGTAACGACCCACTTGGCAATCGACCAAATAATCCAAATTACACGAACGAGATCGTGCATCAAACAATAAACCGGGAGCACACGTTTTTCGAAATGCCTGACCACCAATGCACAGATAGTAGCGTGAGCAACTAGTTCGATCGACTATTTGTTCGCCATCCGAACATGTAGAACAATCAACTGGTGAACGTTCCACAGGATAATTGAGACCATAACGGTAGTTATGACCATTAGTTATCGGAGGACCCAAGATGGCGACAAATACTTAACACTTACAAACTTTCATTTTTATGAACTATACTATTCAGATGTTCTCCAAATGTAAGATGTCCAACTTCTGATAGCAAATCTATGTCGCACATTGGCTTTTTATATCATCGACATTGCAATACGTTTACCGGAAATAGGTTAAAATATCGATAACGATATTTCATTAGAAATGTAAATTATATTGTCACATTGCCAAACCCTGATTTTAGATATTGAAAATGAATGTTTAAACGTATTTTCGT
>NW_026883574.1:0-50091 GCF_032173495.1 Musca vetustissima
GAAGGCAATTTCAATAGGATTGGTATAGCATTTCAAATTAGTTATAAAAGTTGTAGATTATTTATTGTAGTAAAAACAAGCTAAAGAGGGGATGAAGGGAGTCTTTACAGGCGACTTGTAAGAAGACTTTATAGGCGAGCTGAAGGGAGTCTTTATAGACGACCTGAATAGAGTTTTCATACACGAGGCAGTCTTCATAGACGACATGAAGAGAGTCTTTATAAGCAAATGGAAGGGAGTCTTTCATAGACGAGCTTAAGAAGGGAGTCTTTCATAGACAAGATTAAGAAGGGAGTCTTTCATAGACGACCTGAAGAAGGGAATCTTTCATAGACGAGCTGAAGCAGGGAGTCTTTCATAGACGAGCTGAAGCAGGGAGTCTTTCATAGACGAGCTGAAGCAGGGAGTCTTTCATAGACGAGCTGAAGCAGGGAGTCATTCATAGACGAGCTGAAGCAGGGAGTCTTTCATAGACGAGCTGAAGCAGGGAGTCTTTCATAGACGAGCTGAAGCAGGGAGCCTTTTATAGACGAGCTGAAGCAGGGAGTCATTCATAGACGAGCTGAAGCAGGGAGTCTTTCATAGACGAGCTGAAGCAGGGAGTCTTTCATAGACGAGCTGAAGCAGGGAGCCTTTTATAGACGAGCTGAAGCAGGGAGTCTTTCATAGACGAGCTGAAGCTGGGAATCTTTCATAGACGAGCTGATGCAGGGAGTCTTTCATAGACGAGCTGAAGCAGGGAGTTTTTCATATACGAGCTGAAGCAGGGACTCTTTTATAGACGAGCTGAAGTAGTGTGTCTTTCATAGACGAGATGAAGCAGTGTGTCTTTCATAGACTAGCTGAAGCAGGGGGTCTTTCATAGACGAGCTGAAGCAGGGAGTCTTTCATAGACGAGCTGAAGCAGGGAGTCTTTCATAGACGAGCTGAAGCAGGGAGTCTTTCATAGACGAGCTGAAGCAGGGATTCTTTCATAGACGAGCTGAAGCAGGGATTCTTTCATAGACGAGCTGAAGAAGGGAATCTTTCAAAGACGAGTTGAAGGGAGTCTTTGTCTGTATATTCGAGTGGAAGGAAGACTTTATAGACGAGCTGGAGAAGTGTATGTAGACGGACGGACGGAAGGAAGGGAGTCTTTATAGAAAAGCAGAAGGAAAGGGCATCATAAGAGGTAGGTATTTTTTTATAGAAGTATTGAAGGACCGGTAGTTTTTATGGACGAAAGGCAGGAAGTGGTTATAGGCAAGCTGTCGGACAGGAACTTATTAATAGAGGAGCTGAATGGCAGAGATTTTTCATAGATGACTTAATGGTCACCTGGAAAGGCGTGTATTCTTAATATGCGATGCAGATGAACTGTGTTCGCGTTTGATATTTGAAGGCTTTATTGGCCATCCATTGTATTCATCTTTATACATAAAATGTATGAAATCATTTGCGGTTAAGCAGATACATTTCCGATAATGTCACATTGTTGTGTGATGTTGTTTGACTTCCAAAAACATCACGTCTCAAAAAACAAAAATTATGGAAACAAATATATCGTTTTACATTAACTAATCCATCATTTCACTAAAATCACTCCCAAGTCGTATGTGTGTGTGTAGATGTTTTAATTGACAAATTTTATAAGCATGATATTTAATTTTTTTCTTTGGAAAACAAGGCAATGACAAATTTTTGTGCGGCCACTTTTAAATATGACTGTCTGATCGACACCGATCAAATGTTTGATTGAACACATAAAATCCTCTGAATGAAAGAAAAAACAATTAATAAATTATCGATAATCTTTTATTGAAGACACCAACACACACCCTCCCTCACACAACAAAAACAATCGTCGTTCCCAAAGGAGAATTAGGCACCCTTCAGATTCTCGCTACACACAAATCGATACCATCGCCATCATTAATATGCGAAATGAGTTTTAAGTGACAAATCCCCGAAAAAATTAAAAAAATAAAAAAATTAAACGAAACAATTGGTCCGACTGACCAAGCCACAATAAAACAAATTTATTGGGAATTACTTTCAATAATTTTTTTCGTCAATTTACAAAATTTTTCGGGGTACAATGACTCAATTTAAGTAAAATTCCAAATATCTCGATATTGAACTTCAAAATGTTTTGCGGTCGATGACGAATGATTTTTAATTTACGTCGTTTTCGTTTGGTATTGGATCACGAAGTGTATTGAATTTGAAACATATATCAACAGCTACGTATAAAATTCGGCAGAATTTTTTTAAATAAAACCAGTAAGGAAAGTAGTAAAGTCGGACTGGGCCGACTATATGATACCCTTCACCACTTTGGGTATAGTTTACATATGTATCCGAAAAGACGTCGCTGTACTGTTTAAAATTTAATCTCAATCAGACACCCATTGAATATTTGGCGTACAATTAACATACATAAGTCGAAATTATATATGGAAGCTAAGTTATATCTATAACTTAACCAATTTCAAGCAAAACTGCCAGAGATCCATACCATAGTCAATCGAACTCTGGTATGGATCTTTAGTGTACAATTTGCTTAAAACCATCACATCATTCTAGACTTAATTTAGTACGCTATGCCAATATTTTTGCTAATCAAAAGATTTGCAGGGCCTTTGGTGCATCATTTACTTTAAATCGGGCGAAACTATATATGGAAGCTATATCTAAATATGAACAGATTTTCACGAAACTTAGCACAAGTCATTATAGACCTAATTCAGTAGGCTATACCAAATTTCGTGCAAATCGAAAGATATGTATGAACTTTGGTACACCATTTAGCCAAAATCGGGCGATACTATATATGGGAGCTATATCTGAATCTGAACCGATTTTCTCGAAACTTGACTCAAGATATTCTAGACTTAATTCAATACGCTATGCCAAAATTCGTGCAAATCAAATCATTTTAAGGGACTTTGGTCCCCATTTACCTAAAATCGGCCGAAACTATATATCGTAGCTATATCTAAATCTGAACCGATTTTCACGAAACTTGGCATACATCATTCTAGACCTAATTCAGTAGGCTATACCAAATTTCGTGCAAATCGAAAGATATATAGGGACTTTGGTGCACCATTTACCCTAAATCGGACGAAAATATATATGGGAGCTATGTCTAAATCTGAACCGATTTTCCCAATTTCAATAGGGTTCGTCCTTGGGCCAAATAAGTGAGCTGTGCCAAATTTCATCCAAATCGGATCATAAATGCGACCTGTATTTGTTTACAATTTAACATCAACAGACGGACGGACGGACAGACGGACGGACATGCATAAATCGACTCAGAAAGTGATTCTATGCATATTCTCAAATGGAACCATGGGTCCATCTAGATTCCTTTTGCCTGTTACAAACATATGCACAAAGACATAATACCCTTTACCACAGTGTAGTGAAGGGTATAAAAATCTGGTAATACTTTTTAAATGTATAAAGGTAAAATCGAAAGCAATTTCAATTAACAAAATAAACTCAAAACCTGAATCCATAAGGCTTTTAATTTGCCAGACTGAAGTTTTTATTACCTCTACTATGGGAATAATGGGTCCTTTTTAGAATAAGTCGATTTTAACATGACCGTTTAATGGGTGACCAAGAAGTCTTAAATTGAAGCTATTGTTTATGGACAATTTTTTAAAATCTTAAAAGTCCTTAGCAGTTTTTCGCTAAGGACTTGTCAACTCAGGCAGGTTTTTAAGTTTTTTTGCAAGACAAATAGACCTCCTATATCGAGTTCGTGTGTCTTTTTCGTTCTTCTTTTCTTAAACAGTGAACTAAATACTACAAAGATTCCAAATGTTCCACATAAGATTTCAGCTAGGGCCCTTAAAGACACGAAATTTATAGTCCTATGTTTTCATTTCAGCATCCTTTTTAATTTTTAACCTATCTGTGCTCAGAAAATCTGATAATGAAATAGCAGTTATTTTCAATTTTGTATACCCTCCATATAATGGAGTGCATATGAACATTTGACACATTGGAATCAATTTAGAGGGCTTTATTTTTTTTTTTTAATTTTTTTTTATTTCTTTAATTTTATTTTCAAAGTGTAGAGTTTTGTCTAAAAAACAGTCCAAATTACCTATAGTGCATAGTAGGAATTCTAAGGCGATTTTTTCTGTTGTAATCATTCTACCATCGAAGAATATGGAGATAAGAAACTAGAACGTCAGGTTCGAGAATGTAATAATATTTAGCGCGAAGGAAGGTATTGGGATGCAAACATTTTAGGATCGAAATTGAGCTAGATCGGTCCTCAATTAGGCATAGCACCTCATACAATGATAACACCAAATGTTCCGTTATTCCCACATGATGTAATCAATATTGGTCCCGCTTTAGGTATAGCCTCCAGGGACGTACTCATACAAAATTTGCAATGACAAATTTCATAATAAAATCATATGAACTTTGGTAATGGCCTCTAAATTGCAGTATTTTTAATACACTTATACACTTTTTATACACTTTTATTTTTTATACACTTGTTGTACCATACAATGCGTCGACAATATCGATCTGAAACAATCGCTATCAGTATACCTATGGCTCGGCCGAACTTAAGCCTTTTTCACTTGTCTACACTGAAATTGTCATTCCTTTCGCAACGCCTCCTACGATTCTTCAAAAGTCCCGCAAAACTTTTGGAATTTCGAGGGTTTTAGCCGCATTTTCCAACCGAAAGTGTTGGAATGAACCATCTATGGAGAAAATTTATCAATACAGGTCCATGTTTTGACATAGTTTCCATATAAAAGTCCCGGTATCGTCAGTCGTATTTTGATGAGCTCTTCGGTTTTTTATTCAAAAAAAAAAAAAAAAAAAAATTATTAATGAAACTATATTAAGTTTTGTGTAAAAAATTAAATTAAATGATCAAGGACATTTGAAATGTTGAATGCTGGTTTTTTCCGATTACATCATTAATTCTTGACACAAGGATACAAGAGGGATTACTTTGTAGAGGACATGATAGTTATTTACATGTGACATGTGTAAGATTTAAATGCTTATCTTTTGTAGCTATATAACAGTAAAATGAGGTCGATACTGTTTTCATATATTATAGAAATAACGGGTTTAAAAAAATAGAATGGTAATAGTTCAATTGAAAATTCCCGTGATGACACATAGGTGGCACTACTGTATTTTAATCCATACGATTAACCTGCGTAAAAGCCGTAAAAGTGTTAAAAAGTTTTTATATTCTCCACCACGTTGTGTGCATTCAAAATTCCTTAAATCGATTGGAAGATTGGTAGGTGAGGTGTTCCAAAATATGCAATAAGAAAGTACGTAATCTAATTCTAATCTCCGAAATTGCCAAATTACGTGTATATATAGACATATTTAGACAATTTTCGGAAAATGTGTATACCAAAATGTAAATCTATATTTATAATTTTTAGTAGGAAGACTAAACACCTCCTGAAAAATCAAATTATAGCCAATTCGATTGAAAAACATTCTAAATCCCCGCCAAAGTACCAAATAATGGGCATAGTATTAAATGGTGACTACTGGTAATCTTGGGCCAATATTGACAATTTTTCAGCTAAATGAGAAACCAAAATATTAAATTACAGAACGCGCCCAAACTCCTCAAAATGCGAAACTTGCTATGTAGCGTTATATGGGGCTATCCTAAAGTGTGGACCAATATTATTTACTACCCCTTGAGAATTACAAAATTATAACGAATTGGGTGAAATAATGTCAACAACAGCCTCAAGATACCGAATATTTAGGGGTACCCATACTGATTATACTCTTCACCACACTGTGGTACAGGGTATTATGTATTTGTGCATATGTTTGTAACAGGCAAAAGGAAACGAGATACACACATGGTTCCTTTTGAGAATATGCATGGTATCACTTTCTGAGTCGATTTATGCATGTCCGTCCGTCTGTAGATGTTAAATTGTAAACAAACTACAGGTCGCATTTATGATCCGAGTCACTTATTTGCCCAAGTCACTTATTTGCCCCAAGGACAAACCCTATTGAAATTCCAGAAAATCGGTTCAGATTTATATATAGCTCCCATATATATTTTCGTCCGATTTAAGGTAAATGGGGCACCAAAGTACCTATACATCTTTCGATTTGCACGAAATTTGGCATATAGCACTGAATTAGGTCCAGAATGATGTGTGCTTAGTTTCGAGAAAATTGGTTCAGATTTAGATATAGTTCTCATATATAGTTTCGTTCGATTTAAGTAAATGGTGCACCAAAGTCCCTATATATCTTTCGATTCGCACGAAATTTGGCATAGGGTATTGAATTAGGTCCAGAATGATGTGTGCTAAGTTTCGTGAAAATCGGCTCAGATTTAGATACAGCTCCCATATATAGTTTTGTCCGATTTTATGTAAATGATGCACCAAAGTCTTTACCTATCTTTCGATTTGCACGAAATGTTGCATAGTGTACTGAATTGAGTCTAGAATGACGTATGCCAAGTTTCGAGAAAATCGGGTCAGATTTATATATAGCTTCCATATATAGTTTCGTATGATTTAAAGTAAATGGGGCACCAAAGTACCTATACATCTTTCGATTTGCACGAAATTTGGCATAGAGTACTGAATTAGGTCCATATTGACGTGTGCTAAGTTTCGTGGAAATCGGTTCAGATTTAGATATAGATCCAATATATATTTTCGACCGATTTAACTTAAATTGTGTACTAAAGACCCAAAGATTGGCCGATCGGCACACAATTTTGTACAATGTACTGAAGTTACTATAACCTTTGGTGTGTCAAGTTTCCTTGAAATTGGTTCCTATTTACATATAGCTTCTATATATACTTTCGTCCGATTTTAAATAAATGGTGCACTAAAGACCCAAACCTAGAAAAAACGTACTGAAATTAGTGAAAATTAATAACTTGCAAGTTTTCTTGAAATCGGTTCAGATTTAGATATAGCATAGCTTCCATATATAATTTCGACCTATTCATGTTGATTGTACACCAAATAATCAATGGATGCCTGCTCGATATCACATTTTATACAGTGAATCATACCAAATAGCGTGTGTGAAGTTTGCTTTAAATCTATTTACAAAGTATGGCAGAGGTTGCAGAATGACATGTGTTGGAATTGATGTAAGGAAAGTAGTAAGGAAAGTAGTAAGTAAGGAAAGTAGTAAAGTCGGACTGGGCCGACTATATGATACCCTTCACCACTTTGGGTATATTTTACATATTTATCCGAAAAGTCGTCGCCTTTTTGAAGGAATTTTGACATGAAATTGAACAAACTTAAATATGTGATTTTTATGTCTTTCTGGAACCTATGCTAAATTTCATTTCATTTGGGTAAGTTTAGAGTCGGTTGCGCACAGTGGGACAGATTTGTGTAAATCGATTTAAAGCAAACTTGACACACGCTATTCGCTATGCTGCACTGTTTAAAATTTAATCTCAATCAAACACTACGCTATGCCAAAACTCGTGCAAATCGAATGATTTTCAGATACTTTGGCGCACCATTTACCTAAAATCGGACGAAACTTTGTATCAAATGATTTTCAGGGACTCTGGTGCACCATTTACCTTAAATCCGGCGAAACTATAAATTCAAGCTATTTGTAAATCTAAACCGATTTTCACGAAACTTAGCACACATCATTCTAGACCTAATTGAATAGGCTATACCAACTTTCGTGCAAATCGAAAGATATATGGGGACTTTGGTAGACCATTTACCTAAAATCGGGCGAAACTATATATAGGAGCTATATCTAAATCTAAACCTATTTTCACAAAACCTAGTTCACGTCATTCTAGACTTAATTCAATATGCCAAAATTCATGCAAATCAAATGGTTTTCAGGGACTTTGGTGCACCATTTACCTAAAATCGGGCGAAACTATATATGGGAGCTATATATAAATCTGAACCGATTTTCACAAAACTTTGCAAAAATCATGCTAGACTTAATTTAGTACGCTATACTAAAATTCGTGCAAATCAAATGATTTTCAGGGACTTTGGTGCATCATTTACCTAAAATCGGGCGAAACTATATATGGGAGCTACATCTAAATCTTAACCGATTTTCACGAAACTTAGCACACATCATTCTAGACCTAATTCAGTATGTTATACCAAATTTCGTGCAAATCGAAAGATATATAGGGACTTTGGTACACCATTTACCTTAAATCGGACGAAAATATATATGGGAGCTATATCTAAATCTGAACCGATTTTCTCGAAACTTAGGTCACGTCATTCTAGACTTAATTCAATACGCTATGCCAAAATTCATGCAAATCCAATGGTTTTCAGGGACTTTGGTGCACCATTTACCTAAAATCGGGCGAAACTATATATGGGAGCTATATCTAAATCTTAACCGATTTTCACGAAACTTAGCACACACCATTCTAGACCTAATTCAGTAGGCTATACCAAATTTCGTGCAAATCGAAAGATATATAGGGACTTTGGTACCCCATTTACATTAAATCGGACGAAAATATATATGGGAGCTATATCTAAATTTGAACCGATTTTCTCCAATTTCAATAGGGTTCGTCCTTGGGCCAAATAAGTGGCATGTGCCAAATTTCATCCAAATCGGATCATAAATGCGACCTGTACTTTGTTCACAAAAATACATGGACGGACAGACGGACGGACGGACGGACGGACAGACGGACATGCATAAATCGACTCAGAAAGTGATTCTATGCATATTCTCAAAAGGAACCATGGGTCTATCTCGATTATTTTTGCCTGTTACAAACATATGTACAAAGACATTATACCCTGTACCACAGTGTGGTGAAGGGTATAAAAAAATACAAATTGTTCCAATAAAGACTTAGCTATTCTTTCTGAAATAACTGCATACGGGGTATCTAAGCCTTTTTTTGGTTGACGATTTTCAGTATTTAAACAAAAATGAACAATTTCTATACACAAAGAAAAGAATTGATTAAATAAAAAAAAAACATCAATGGATTTTATTTTTAGGAATGCAAGTCATTTTCTATACAGACCACCAAAAAAAGGGGTTCCGACAATATACACCCACCACAACAACACCAACACAGCAAGAAATTTACCTGTCTAAAGCGGAACAAGTTTGCACGTGGTCTTCGGCTAACAAAAGAAACAAATAACTAATCTTAATGTCGAACTAAAATCGTGACTATCCTGATGACACTGCATATCTTCGTCTGTTTAGCACCAATTCAAATATCTGCTTGTCGTCTGCTTATCATAGTTTCGATGTATCGCTTCGTATATTGAACGTGTGCACAACACCTGTTACCTGTTTTACGTGGATCAACAACAATGGAACTCAAAATACCACAAACATAGTTTTAATCACGTTCACAATAATGCACACGCAAATACACAATGGAAGAGATCTTTACAAAGGACAACATAAATCCTGTGATCTGGTAGAATTGCTTAATCATCATCGCTTCATCGATCTTTCATTTCATAGCAGACAATGAGAGAAAACATAAAGCCGGAGAGTGTTATTGTTTGGGCATGCAAAAGCCACAGGAAGGATTTTATGTCGCTGTTGTTATTGTTGTTACTTTATCCTGTTGATGGGATTGTGTTGATATGTAGGTGTTTGAGAGCTCGGGACGACATGTGTCGTCAGTTGGTTTGATGTTAACATAAAATCTCTCTTCATACCTCTCTCTGTTAACATAAATTCTCTCCCTCAGGATTTCAACTGTTAATTTACAGAGTTTTTGATAGAATATTATTTTTTTATAACATCAAAAAATATGCCATGTACCTGTGTATCCTTGCACACGCTCCCCGGTCGTTCCCTCACATTTTTTATGACATTTGTCTCTTCTGTTATTATCTCCCTCACCAAAAAAATAGTAGCTTACCACAATAATAGCATCAATACCATGCAACTATCATTATTTAGTTACACCATATGGATGCGGAAACAGCGGGTCAAACTATCATCGTAATTCAAAATTTCAAACAATTTGGTGTATGTCTGTTTTTTTTTTGTGTGACGACAAAATGGTTATGAATTTTTATTTGAAATAGACTTTTGTTGTTTGTTTTAGTTGCGTTGCCTTGGTTGTAAACTGTCGCGTGTCGATCGTAAGGATGTTGATAAGATAAGCAAGTTGACCTCGCACCAGTTGGTAAAACATGCGGTTCCTCTTGAGACTGATAACTGGTGTCCACTGGCATTTGTTTAGATTTTGTATTTTTCTAGTGGAGTGAATAATTCATCATTTCATGACATATTCGAAATATAACGGATCACAATATTGCTTGATCAAATTCATTATTTTTTCACTTCAATTTAATTTGAATTAAAATTTGTTTTGTTGAGTATTTATCTAATTTAATGTGGACCACACCCACATAACGTCAAAGAAATTTAAAAACAAGGAAAACGTCATTAACTTCAATATGCATTTTTCATGATCTCAAAAAATTATATTCCAAATTATAGATACTCAGGTTGGAAAACTGGGGTAGGAACTTCAACATACCGAAGATTAAACAGACCTTTTTTTAACTTTGACCTATTTTGAATTATTTCTGGAAATAAGTTTTTTATTCACTGGGAATCCGATATGCGATAAATAAAATATGTTAAAAACTTAATAGTACCTAAAATAGAACGGGACATTTATGTGTAGGCTGTATCAAAACTTGGATCGCAAAAGTGTATTTATGTATAGTTCACCCAAGTCACAATGTTGGCTCGATTGAGACAAATGGTTGCACAGCGTACTCAATTAAATACAAAAATTTGAAGTTTTGCTGAAAACGGTTCAGATTTAGATATAGCTTCCATTCATATTTTCGTCCGATTTTATTTAAATTGTGCACCGAACTGCCAAGATTTGTCCAATTGAGACAAAATTTTGCTCAGCGTACTGAATTAAGAAGAGATTGACGTAAGTGAAGTTTTGCTGAAAACGGTTCAGATTTAGATATAGCTTCCATTCATATATGTGGCCGATTTTATAAAAATGGTGCACCAAACTCCCGAGATTTAAGACGAGAATTTTGCATAACGTATTGAGTTGAGTCTAGTAAAACAGTAAAACAAGTGAAAAAAGCCTTAAGTTTTGCAGGGTCGAACTTTGGATACCCCCCACCATAGGTATACTAAAGGGTACTTGAAATGAAAATATAGGGAACATACCAAAAATTGGACCTATACGGCAATTTTACAAATTTATTTATGTAAACCATTATTTAAGGGGACCCCCCCTTCTTGGTGTCGAAATTTTTTTTTGATTTAATTCGAATCTACTCTAATTCTAGAATGTTCCTACAAAATGTCAAGTGAAAATCTCAAGAACTCTTTAAGGTATAGCCAATTTATTGTGTCAGCATCAAGTGACGGCTAAAGGGCTTCTCAAACTTTAAACGCGTTTTTCTCAAAACGAATGGCGGGCACGATAACTCAAAAACTAATAATCCAATCGGTTTCAAATTTTGACACGTTTCTCTATGAATGTGTAGCTCTCGTATGAACTAGGATGAAGCCAATCGGTGAAGATTTTCTTTATTTTTTAACTAAGTTTGTGTTAAAAAATAGGCGATTTTTCAAAAAAAAAAAAAAAAAAAAAAAAAAAAACAAAAAAAAAATTCAAAGTTCCGCCATTTTGTTAATTGTTGTGCGAAGTCAATAATCCTAGTTCATACGAGAGCCAGACATGTCCTCTTTCTAACACAGTTGGAATTTTCGGATTCCGATGTTCCAGTGAGGAGTTATCATGCCCGCCATCGAAAATATGGACTTTTCTTTGCACCCAAAAAACAGCAACAAAACAACAACAACAACAAATTTTTGTAAATTATTTTTCTTCCTTTTTAAATCTTCAAATATATATGTGCCAAGTTACAAACCTTAACAAGCATTGGTATTTATTTACCAGCCCATTTAAAATCTTAAAAATAAAAAATCGAGAATGGGGGGAAAAATCCCCATTAAGGGGTTTTTTCTTAAATCTGAAAACTCCAAAACGTAGACCGATATTGATACTTAGAATGCAAAGTTATATGAGGTTATGCCTCAATACATTGCTATGAATTAGCGAATATTTGGGGTTATCATTATATGGGGGGCTATGCCTAATTAATGGCCGATATAGCTCAATTTCGAATCTAATATTTTAGTTTTGTATATCAATACTTTCCTTCAGAAGGTATCATTATATGGGGGAGAGCTGGCCGAAATATTTCATCATCGTCAGGTTCGAGTTTTTTGCATCACAATATCCTTAGAAGGCGCAATGATTACAACAGATTGCTAAATCGTCTTAGAATTCCATACTTTGTAGGGTAAAAACTGACAACTTCGAGTAACGAATACCCCCAATATTATGGTAGAATAAGTCTATATGCGGACAACACCAAACACACGGAACAAATCACACAACGATTTTAATATAAACCTGTAGTCGGACGGCGCCGACCGTATGATACGCTACAAAACTTCCACGAAGATCTAATTATGTGTGGTTCTATATTCTAAGCTGGGGTACTATTTGCATCCTCTTGACGACCAGAGGTCAACAAATATTACTAATATTCAGTACAGTCCTTCTAATTACTTGTCCAGATTCCGTTCAATTGAACTCCAAAATACCGAACGTACCAAAAGAAAAAAAATTAAGATTTCGGTCCACTTCTTCCCAATATTATTATCTGATCATCACAGAAAATTATAGGCGTTGTCCTGGAACCTCATGGAACATTTTAAAGCGACCAGCGTTATATTTCCGCCCTCCAGTGTGGTAATGGATTACTAAATAATATCTGAAATAATAATATATTGTAAATGTTTAAGAGTAACTCCCACATCCGAGTACATACGACAATATAATTACTATCAATTTAAAGGTCAACCATTCCCCTTGGATATACTACCAAATTCTCGGGTCTATACCCTCAAGGGTAAATATATTCGTTATAGAATACCAATTTTGTAATTTTTCACACAAAAGTCAGCGTCCATTTGACCCGCTAAATATTGACACATCTTTTTCAAAACAGCCATTTGTATTCTTTTGCCTCATTCCCTTCTCCATGTAACAAATCGCTATGTTTGGGCCATAATTGCGGTCTCTGGAATGACCAGAAAATCAGATAAAAATAAAGTTGTTGGTCTATTTCATCCCCCAATTATTAACCGATTTTTACCAAAACAATATGGGTCTTCTATAAATGTGGCCTGTATCGTGTTTACAAATTATAATGGACAGACGGACATGCGGACGGACACACATGTCTGGTCGTGCTATGACGATACTTAAAGGGTCTAGGACCAATATTTGGCGGCGTTATAAACTCAAAGCTATAATAACTTGACAACATAGTTGTGTAGGGTATAAAAAGGGGATTATATGGGGACTATCCCTAAAAGTCCGCAAATATTAAAAATTTTTGGTAGGGAGATTTGTTACCAAATTACAGCGAATTCGTTTGAAAAACGCACCCATGAACCCCAAAATACCGAAAATAAGGGGGTACCCTTATATGGGGGTTACCCGAAAAATTTTTTGGAGATATATAATTTTTAGTGGAGAAGTTTTGTACCCAATAAGAACGCTATGTATCAAATTTCAGCGAATTCGGTTGAAAAACGCGCTAAAGAACCTCTAAATTCCGATAATTGGGGGTACTCCTGTATGGGAGCTATGCCTAAACGTGGATGTGGATATAACCCATCTTAGAACGTAGTTTATTAAGATCTAAACTTAAGTTCTTCAATAAAATACAGATGCCCTTCAGCCTGCGGACAAAAGACGACTCTATGCAAAATTTTGGAGATCTATCTCAATTCGTTTAGAGGCTAGAGTGATTACAACAGACAGACGGACGGACGGTCATGACTAAATCGTCATAGAATTTTACGCTGATCGAGAATATACTTTATATACTCGGAAATGATTATGACGATGAGTTACAAACGGAAAAAAGTTAAAATACCCTCCATTCTATGGTGGAGGGTATAATAGGGGGGTTTTTTGGGAACTACTCTTAAAAGTCGACGAATATTTATAATTTTTGGTAGGGAGATTTGTAAAACGCGCCCAAGAACCCAAAAATACAGAAAATTGGAGGGTATCCTTATATAGGGGCTAACCAAAAAAATGGACATATATATATATACTTTTTTGAGGAGAGATTTGCTACCCAGTAAGAACTCAAAGTACTAAATTACAGCCAAATCAATCGAAAAATGCGCTCAAAACCCCCAAAATACTGAAAATGGGGGTACCATTATATGGGGGCTACCAGAAAAAATTGACCTATATTTATAATTTTTGGTGAGGAAGTTTGGCATCCAAAAAGAACGCAATGTACCAAATTTAAACGATTTCAGCTGAAAAACGCGCTCAAGAACCCCAAAATACCGAAAACGTGGACCGATGTAGCCCATTTGTGCACAATTTTTTGATAAAAAAGTGGATTTTCGGTCAACTTTGAATTGTGGATGAAACTGAAGATGTTTGAAAGTGAAACAAAACACCAAACGTTTGTGAACGGTTTCAACCTGTATTGAAAAGATAGTTCAAAGATAGGTCATCATTTGCTCTTAGCTCATTTATAAAAAAATAGCCTACATTGCCTGGCCTTTAGGTAATCTATAGAGTCCTAATTTATATTAATTTCAGTGTATAAAGTCGCCATGATGAAACTCATCTTTAAATACCGTCTATAAAGACACCCTTCTTCCGCTATCTCTAAAGACAACCTGATGTTAAGACCGTCTATAGAACTCTCTGCTTAATGTAGTTTATTAAACTTAAGTTATTCAATAAAGTACCGATGGCCTTCAGCTCGTTACACAACTATGTTGTCAGGGTATTATAGCTTTGTGCAGCCCCAAATGTTTGTAACGCAGCGAAATATTGGTCCTAGACCCACCTTAAAGTATAGCGATCATATCTCGACTAACTGAGTCGATCAAGACATGTGTGGCCGTCCGTCCGTCCGTCTGTTGTAGTCATCTTTTGTCTGCAGGCTGTAGGGCATCGGCATGTTATAGCCTAGACAGACGACTGCCTTAATTTGCATTAACAGCCTTAATTCAAATTAACTTGTACATTATCCTCATTTTTATGTGTTGTTAATGCACAAAATCAAACTGAATTTATACTGAATTAAGCAATTTCAGTATGGCAATGCTGTAGAAAATAAATTGATTGTTGTCAAATTTGTTTACGTTTACGAAAATAAAAATTAGAAATAAAGGCAAAATTCAACATTTCTTCAAATTTGGAGCTGTTTTATCTTCATTATATCTGTTACTTTTCCTTCCTGCCATGTATCAATTTCAAAAAGATGTAATCCTAAAAAATATTGTAAAGAAATGTCAATATTTTCTTCCTACACACAGACAAACAATAGTTTTGAAACAAAAAACTGGTTCATAAATGCAGAAACTCTCGTCTGTCAGGGGTAAATTTTAATTCAAATTAAGAACTTTTTAATGCAAATTAAGGCTGTCGTCTGTCTATGGTATTATTGAAGAACTTAAGTTTAGATCTTAATAAACTACATTCAATGATTGGCTATATCTACGTCCACGTTTAGGCTTATCTCCCATATAAGAGTACCGCCAATTTTCGCAATTTTGGGGTTCTTTATCGCGTTTTTCAACCGAATTCCCTGAAATTATATAATATAATATATAATGTAACCCTTTAGTTTCAATTTATTGGGAATTTTGAGCGTATTTTTCAATTGAGTTAGCTGTTATTTAGTACATTGAGTTCTTATTGGATAGAAAATTTCTGTCCATTATAATTTGAAAACACATTTATGGACCATTCTTCACGAAATTTAGCATATAGGATGGGTTCGCGCCAATGAAGACCCCTATTGTTTTTGGTAAAGATCGGTTAATATTTAGGGGATGAAATGGACCAAATACTTAATTTTTCTCCGTTTTTCTGGTCGCTCCAGAAGCCACAATTATGGACCGAACATCGCGAATTTTTACATGGAGAAGAGGGTCGGGCCAAAGAATAAACATGTCTGTTTTGATAAAGATCGGTCAATATTTAGCGGGTCAAATGGACCCTGACTTTTGTTTGAAAAATGAAAAAAATTGTTTTCTATGGCGAATATATTTACTCCTGAAGGACATGAAGCCGAGATGTTAATAGTATATCCAAGAGGAGTGGTTGACCTCTAAATTGATACCAATTTTATTGACGTATATACTCGGATGTGGGAGTTACACTTAAATATTTACAGGTGCTTACGTATTCAGATATTATTTAGTAACTCATTACCACACTATAGGGCTGATGGCTTAGAAATTTTCCATGAGATTCCAGTTATGGTTAAGGACAACGCTTATAAATTTCGATGATGATCAGATAATAATTTTGGGATGATGTGAACCGAAAACTTAATTTTTTGTGTTTTTTTCTAGTCGATCTATAGGCCTTAATTGAAAGCACAATATAACCCACGGTTAAGTGAATCTGGACATGTACAGCCCTAATCTACAGAATATTAGAAATACTTGTTGACATCTAGTCGGTCAAGAGGGTGCAAATATATTGCCCAAACTTAGAAAATAGAACCACAGAAAGTTCGATTTTCGTGGAAGTTGTGTAGGGTATCACATGGTCGGCCGCGTCCGACTATACTGCTCCGCTCACTGGTTAAGACTATAGACAGCTTGTTCGGCAAAACTTCTACCTAGTGGTCCTGGCCTACAGGTAGAAAGACAGTCAGTCAGTTTTTTATGCGGACTTCTTTTTTTGAAAATCCTGTGATTATATTTCGATGAGTGCGGGAACATAAGAAAAGGAAAGTCAGATTTGTTACAAATTCAAGCAATTACAAATTATTTATATTTGAATACCCTTATAATATGAATATATTTTTTATGTAACATTACCTTCATTACATCCAAGATGCTGGGAAACAGTTTTGCCCTCAGCAACTTTCCCAAGCTCACGCAAACTAACAATTAAAAGCAATAAATGATGAAAAACTATAACCAAATTCAACTCGTGCCAGAACTCTTTCCACATCACCCAAACCGTAAAAGGTAACAAAGGCGAAAGGGAAGGGATGACGATGATTTTATTTCCCTTTATGACCCGCTTTTCTTTGCACTGTGCAAACAACGTTTTATGTTTCCATTTGCAACACCCATCCATCCCATTGCATGTGAAGTAATTAAGGCACCCGTATGCCAGACAGTGCCAAATGTGGACGTTGGGTGTCATTGCCGAATAGGAATTTGTATAAATTGTTATTCTACTAAACTTAAATAAATTATAATTTATAACCATGTCAACTCTTTTTGGAAACCAATGAAAGAAATCAAAAAACGAACGTAAAAGAAAATCACATCAGAGAAATAAAACTCCCAAAATGAAAACTCACTCACTCACAATTTAAATGACAGCAATCGGAAGGCCTGTGATTGCGGGGCTGTAATTTCATGGCACCAGCACCCATACAATTACTCCAGCGTCTGAAATTGAAACAATTGAAACAATTCATTCATTATGAATGGATGGATGCAATGAAATTAGAAAACCAGATTTGTTCAAATCGAAAATTGAACGATAAAATGCAATTAGAGTTTTCCCCTCCTACCACTCACTCACTCACAACCATCAACCTAACAACAATTTTATAGAGGAAAGTACCGAGATGATCGATGAAGGCGAACACACTGCGGATACATGACAAAATATTCAAAACTAATTTTCTTAGGCTAGGGTTTTTGACGACAAAATATATTCGAGTATTTTAAGTGGACTTCGTATTTTTTGTTGTTGTTGGTTTTAAATGCAGTCTCTCCTTCCCTTGTTGACTTTCTTCATTGTCCCCCTTGTTATTTTATTTCAATGTGGAATATTTCAAATATGTCGAATATTTTGACAGAGTAATCAATAGCTTGAATTGCCCTGCCCTTATTACTCAAGTGATTTACATATAATCTTAACAAAATGCTGAGTTAAGACGACAAATTTTCAAGCGGATGTTTATAAATCTCAAGAGTGAACCAACAATTTGTATCAACTACAAGAATTTACAATTTAATGGAATAAATAATTTTTGGATTTTATTCTTTCTTTTTTGAAATTTGTAGAACCCAAGATGTCATTGAATAATTTCAAATATAATAATTCAGTTTGTAATTCAAATTAATTGCCTTTGCCTAAAACAGCTTTATTTTTATAACCTCCACCATCGTATGGAGGGCAAATGACTTTATTTAACATGCTTCGAAATGTCCGATATGCACCGTTTTGTTGCATGATTTGTTGCAATTTTAAAGGTAACTTCATAATGCCTCTCTCATAGAAGTCCAGCTTTCTATTTGCAAAAAAACTCTAGTAGTCGATTTTCACAATCCTCCCTAGATAGCAATTTTTTATCATTAAAGAAATTTTGAATGGAAGAAAAAGATGATAATCGCTTGGTGCCAAGTCCGAACCATACGGCGGATGCATTAAGACTTCCCAACCAAGCTCTCGAAGTTTCTGGCGAATCACTGTAGATGTGTGTGGCCCAGCGTTGTCCTGGTGGAACACGACACCACTCCTGTTGGCCAATTCTGGCCGTTTCTGGTCAATTGCTATATTCAAACGGTCCAGTATTTGGCAGTAGGGCTTAGAATGTAGCGTTTGGCCATGTGGGAGCAACTCATAATGAATAATCCCCTTCCAGTCCCACCAAATGTATAGCAGTACCTTCTTGGGCGTTAGTCCTGGTTTGGGCACCGTTTGAGATGCTTTACCGATCTCATCTCCAGTCACCATCCGTTTAAGAAATGTATCTATTTCATTCCGTGTGGTCAAGGCTTCGCAGATGGAAATTCGATCCATCCTATTTATACCCTACACAACTATGTTGTCAGGGTATTATAGCTTTGTGCAGCCCCAAAAGTTTGTAACGCCGCGAAATATTGGTCCTAGACCAATATTTCGATCGTATACCGATCGTCATATCTCGACTAGCTGAGTCGATCTAGACATATGTGTCCGTCCGTCCGTCTGTCCATTATAATTTGTAAACACGATACAGGCCACAGTTATAAACCAATCTTCACGAAATTTTGCATGTAGGATCGGTTCTGGCCAATGAAGACCCCTATTGTTTTTGATAAAGATCGGTTAATATTTAAGGGATGAAATGGACCAAATACTACATTTTTGTCGGTTTTTCTGGTCGCTCCAGAGGCCGCAGTTATGGTCCGAACATCGTGAAATTTTACATGGAGAAGGGGATCGGGCCTAAGAATGAGCATGCCTATTTTGATAAAGATCGGTCAATATTTAACGGGTCAAATGGACCCTACCTTTTGTGTGAAGAATTACAATTTTTTTATTCTGGGGCGTATATACTTGCTGCTGAAGGACATATACTCGTGATGTTGATAGTATGTCCAAGATGAGTTGTTGACCTTCAAATTTATACCAATTATATGGCTGTATGTACTCCGATGCGGGAGTTATACGTAATTAATTAAAGGTGACTATGTGCATATTATTACTATTACACCATTAGAGGACGGAAATCTGGCGCTGATCGCTTTGAAATTGTACATGAAGTTCCGATTATGGTCAAGGACGACGCTTATAAATTTCGGTGAAGTTGAGATTTCATTCAGGGCGTACAATGAACCGAAAACATTAATTTTTCCAGATTTTCTAGTCGCTCTAGAGGCAATTATTATATACAGAACATCACATATTTTACAAGGTGAAGGGGATCTGACCAAACACTTAGAGCGGTTGTTTAGATGATGATCGGTCAATTTTCCGAGTGTCAAATCAACCAAAACCTAAAGTGACCAATTTTTTATTGTATGGCGTAAACATTCACTCCAAGAAAACACATTTTGGAAAATATGCAAGACTTAGAAAGAGGAGTTGTTGATCTATAATCGGTAAAAAGGTTGCAAATATCACGAAATATTGCCCAGGCTTTTCGTAGTAGTTGTGTAGGGTATCATATGGTCGGCCCCGTCCGACTATACTGCTCCGCTCACTGGTTTGAATCCAGTTTTGTGTAAATGGTTTGAAACAGTTTTATGGTCGAGTTTTAGCTCGTGGACGATGTTACGACTGCTAACACGCTGGTCAACTTCGATCATTTCTCCGATTTCATCTACATTTTCGACTACCGGTCTGGATTTCCTAATCTCTCTCTATATATATATATATAAATTACGTGTATGTTCGTGATCGCTAAACTCAAAAACTATTGCACCGATTTTGACCAAATTGTATGTACAGGCACTATGGGGCGTGAGGAGTGTTTCTGTGTAGTTTGAAGTTCATCCGACAGATGGCGCAATATTTAGTTTTTTTTTGTGTTTTTTTAACGTGACTCAAGAACTACTGCACCGATTTTGACCAAATTTTATGTATTTGCTCTATGGGGCGTGAGGAGTGTTTCTGTCTAATTTGAAGTTCGTCCCACAGATGGCGCGCTATATAGTTTCTTTGCGTTTTGCCCGATTAGAGATTGGGTGCTAAATTTATGCAATTCTGATAGGGCAAAACAACGTTTGCCTGGTCTGCTAGTATATTATAATATATTTTTAATCTGTGTGTTGTAGCTCTAGCCTGTAAACGAATTGAGATAGATCGCCAATATTTTGCTGGCAGGTCAAGTTCAAAGAAGGACTATATCGTATCACGTTTAGACATAGCTCCCATATAAGGGTAACCCCCATTTTCGGTATTTTTGGGTTCAACTGAATATGCTGAAATTTGGTACATTGGGTTCGTTTTGGGTACAAAATTTCCCCACTAAAATTTAAAAATATTGGTCCACTTTTTCTCTGGGCCTCATATAACGGTACCCCTTGGGGGATTTTGAGCGTATTTTTCAACTGAGTTGGCTGTAATTTAGTACTTTCCGTTCTTATTGAGTAGTAAATCTCTCCAAAAAATTATAAATATTGGTCAATTTTTTTCGGCTAGCCCCCAGATAAGGGTACCCTATTTTCGGTGTTTTGGGGTTCTTGAGAGCGGGTTTCAACCGAATTCACTGTAATTTGGTACTTTGCCTACCAGAAATCATTAATATTCGCGCCTTATTTGGGGTAGTCCCCATTTAACCTGCTTTTAAATTAAAATAGTTATCTAATTTGCTCGGCGTGTTGGTATATCCATATACCGATAACAACCTATTATTGCAAGTTCAATTTTTTGTTACATTTTCCGAGCGAAGATAATGTGATTTGATATTCTTGATTCTCGTAATGTATAAAACCTCTTTGGAGAAAAAGAAAGTCCATGCTTCGACCCATATGCATGTTCGCACTTCACAAAAATTGTCAATAGATCCCAAACTTCAACCTGATTCTTAGAAGGTAAACAAAATGTCTGTAAATATTTTCTAATTTCCAATAAAGGTCTATGTTTTGAAATAGCATCCATATATTTGAATTTCCACGGACCTAAGCGTCTACATAAACATGGAACCCGAAAATGGAACCCATTGTTCCATTCCATCCTCTGGTACCTCATCCACAAAGGGCCAAAATTCCCAAATTTATATATCCAAAATAAGGCGAATGGAATGTCTGATTTTCAATATTTTTAAATCCAATATTAGGCGAATGAAATGTCCCATTTGCACTAAACTCTGCAAAACCTATTATCTCTACCAAATGGTACATCAATTGCGAAATTGGGACCCATTGGTTCAATCCTTCTGTTATCCCCCAAACAAAGGATCAAAATCTTCAATATTTATAAATTCAATATTAGGTGAATGAAATGTCTGCTTTAAACAAACTTTGAAAAACCTAGAATCTTTACCAAGCCTAGATCAAGTCCAAATATGGGACTAATTGGGCCGCTCCTTCTGGTACCTCCCCACACAAAGGTTCAAAATTTTCAATGTAAATAAATTCAATATTGGACTAAAGGAACGTCTAATTAGAATCAATCTTTGTACAACCTATTAACTTTACTAATCATATATCAAGTCCTAAGGTGGGACCCATCGGCCCTCGGCTACAGCACATATATAATCCATCCCTTTAGCTCGCATATAATGACTACCTTCAGTTCGTCCATGAAGATTCTATTGAACCATTCTATAACGACTTCTTTCAGATGGTAAGTAGGAGCTTCCAACACCTCTTCTATAGATACTTCCTCCAGATCGTCTATGGACAATACCTAGCTCGTCCATAAAGATGTCTCGTCTATAGAGGCTCCCATCAGCACGTCTATAAAGACTCTACAGTTCAGTTCGTCTATAAAGATTGCCGACTCTTTCCTTCATTTCGCCTATATCGACTATCAATAGGTTGTCTATAAAGACTCCCATTAGGTTGCATATAACGACTTTCCTTATCAGGTTGCCTACATAGACTCCCCTCAGTTTGTGTATGAAGACTCCCTTCAGGTCTTCTTAAAAGGTTCCCCTTCAGCTCGACTATAAGAACTCGTTTATAAGGACTTCTTGCAGGTCGTAAATAGAAGCTCCTTTTAAATCGTCTTTAGATACTCCCTAATGATTGTCTATGGAGACCACCTGACTGGTCTACAAATACTACCTGGTTCAGCTCGTCTAAAAAGACACGACGCTTAAGCTCGTCTATAAAGACTCCCCTTCAGATCGTCGATAAAGATTCTCTGCAGTTCGTATATAAAGTATATAAAGACTCCGCTGAGATCACTATAAAAACTCCTTTCAGTACGCCTCTAAAGACTCCCTTCAACTCTTCAAAAAAAATCCCTTAATCTCGTGTATAGAGACTGCCACCAGCTCGTCTATAAATACTCCCCTTCAGCTCGTCTATAAAGTCTCTCCTTCAGCTTGTCTATTAAGACTCCCTTCAGCTCTTCTTTAAATACTCCCTTTGGCTCGTCGATAAAAACTACCATCGTTTCTATAAAAAAATCATCCTTCACTTTTATAAAAACTTCCGACTATGAAGACTTTCTCCAACACATTTATGTAAATCTTGACTTTTTATACCCTACACAACTATGTTGAAACGAAATTTTGCATGTAGGAAGGGTTCTGGTCAATGAAGACCCCTATTGTTTTTGGTAAAGATCGGTTATTATTTAGGGGGTGAAATGGACCACAAACTTTATTTTTGTCTGATTTTCTGGTCGCTCCAGAGGCCGCAATTATGGCCAATCATCGTGAATTTTTACATGGATTTGGGGATCGGGCCAAAGTATAAGCATGCCTGTTTTGATAAAGATCGGTCAATATTTAGGACCCTGACTTTTGTGTGAAAAATTACAAAATTTGTATTCTATAGCGTATATATTTATCCCTGAATGACATAGGCCCAACAAGTTGACAATATATCCAAGAGGAGTGGTTGGCCATCAAATTGATACCAATTAAATTGTCGTATGTTCTCTGATGTGGGAGTTACACTTAAATATTTACAGGTGCTTACGTCTTCAAATAATATTTAGTAACCCATTACCACCATAGAGGGCGAAAATATAGCGCTGATCGCTTTGAAATTTTCCTGAGGATCCAGGTATGGTCAAGGACAATGCCTGTAATTTTCGGTGATTATCAGATCAATAATAAGATATTGAAATAAAGTGGACAGAAAACCTATTTTTTTTTTTTTTTGGTTTATCCAGTCGATCTATATGCCACAATTGAAAGGCGAACATAACAACACAACCCACAGTGTAGGTCTAAAGAGTGCAAATATTGCCCAAGATCAGAATATAGAACCACATGAAGTTATATTTTCGTGGAGATTGTGTGGGGTATCATATGGTCGGCCAGTCCGACTATACTGCTCCGCTCACTGGTTAAATTAATAATTTTGTTTTTATATCTATGGAATAAAGTAATTAATAACATTTTCATTATAAACCCCAAAAACGAGACACTTTTGATTTTATGCTGTCCATAAAATCAAATATTATTTTATTGAAGTTACTTGTGTTACACGTTCAAATATGACATTGTTGGCATTTGTCAGCTGAAATTATTGTAGCAAGAACAAAAATTAATCTGAAACAATTGAAGAGAGCAAATCAAACACGCACACAAAGGAAATTAACAACAATTGAAGTAAGAAAAAAATTAAATTCATAAAAATTCAGATTTTTTTTTATTTTCAAATTTCAAAAACATAAAAATCAACTTCAAGTACTTGAAATCTCTATGAATGTATGCATGTACATGCCGGCTGAATCAGGGCATTTACATTGAGATTGAAATCGACATTAGCAGCTTGGTTATGTTTCGTTTTGAGGTTGTTGTTGTTGTTGGTTTTTCTATTCCTTCTAAATCTATTGATGTGTGTGAATGAGTGACTCTCTGACTGTATGACTGAATGACTGTATGTATGACTTACTTACAATTGGCTGTTGAATCCATCGATCGATCGATAGATGAAATACATGGCAAACTCATTGACTCGTTCATAACGACATACAGATGTTCGTTCATATCTGAGTTTCGGCTGGCTTTTCGAACCTAATTTCAATCAGCAAAAAAACGAACACAAAAACAAAAAAAATCTAAATTATGGATCAGCTTAGAGTACTTTAAGTTAATGTAAGCAGTCATATCCACACACATAGAAAATGCCTCGTATCTATCTCCGAACATTAACATAAATAATTCACTTCATCCGAAATGGAATTCAATGGGTTTTGTTCATATTTCATTTTCGTCATCTCTCCGGTCTCCGGATATTCGATTTATGCTAAGTATTTCAAAATGTTTGCGATTGACTGATAAGTAACAATGCGATGCGAATGGAAGAGGACAGGAAAAAGGGTTTATTTCCCATAACTTGGGATTTGCTATTGAGAGATTAGTCGAAATTATGATTCTTAGCTGATGGCAGTCTTTACAGATAAATTGAAGGACAGGGAGTCTTTAATGACAACCACGAAGGACAATCTGTATAGACGAACCGAAAGCCAGGGAGTGATTGTAGACAAGCCGAAGGCCCCGATATCTTTATAGAGGTGCTGAAAGCCAGGAGGTCATTATGGAAAAGCCAAAGAGAGTCTTTACGGAAAGGAGTGTTTATTAGAGAGCTGGAGGGAAGGGAGTCTCTATAGACGAGCTATGAAAGACTCCCTTCATAGACGAGCTGGTGCAGGGAGTCTTTCATAATCGAACTGAAGCAGGGAGTCTTTCATAGGCGAGCTGAAGCAGGGAGTCGTTCACAGACGAGCTGAAGCAGGGAGTCTTTCATAGACGAGCTGATGCAGGGAGTCTTTCATAGACGAGCTGATGCAGGGAGTCTTTCAAAGACGAGCTGATGCAGGGAGTCTTTCAAAGACGAGCTGATGCAGGGAGTCTTTCAAAGACGAGCTGATGCAGGGAGTCTTTCATAGACGAGCTGAAGCAGGGAGTCTTTCATAGACGAGCTGAAGCAGGGAGTCTTTCATAGACAAGCTGAAGCAGGGAGTCTTTCATATACGAGCTGAAAGGAAGGGAGTCTTTCATAGACGAGCTGAAAGGAAGGGAGTCTTTCATAGACGAGCTGAAGGGAGTATTTCATAGACGTGCTGAATGGAGTCTTTCATAGACGAGCTGAAGGGAGTCTTTCATAGACAAGCTGAAGCAGGGAGTCTTTCATAGACAAGCTGAAGCAGGGAGTCTTTCATAGACAAGCTGAAGGGAGACTTTCATATACGAGCTGAAAGGAAGGGAGTCTTTCATAGACGAGCTGAAGGGAGTATTTCATAGACGTGCTGAATGGAGTCTTTCATAGACGAGCTGAAGGGAGTCTTTCATAGACGAGCTGAATGGAGTCTTTCATAGACGAGCTGATGCAGGGAGTCTTTCATAGACGAGCTGAAGCAGGGAGTCTTTCATAGAGGAGCTGAAGGGAGTCTTTCATAGACGAGCTGAAGCAGGGAGTCTTTCATAGACGAGCTGATGCAGGTAGTCTTTCATAGACTGGCTGATGCAGGGAGTCTTTCACAGACGAGCTGATGCAGAAATTCTTTCATAGACGAGCTGATATAGGGAGTCTATCATAGGCGAGCTGATGCAGGGAGTCTTTCATAGACGAGCTGATGCAGAAAGTCTTTCATAGACGAGCTGATGCAGGGAATCTTTCATAGACGTGCTGAAGCAGGGAGTTTTTCATAGACGAGCTGAAGCAGGGAGGCTTTCATAGACGAGCTGAAGCAGGGAGTCTTTCGTAGACGAGCTGATGCAGGGAGTCTTTCATAGACGAGCTGATGCAGGGAGTCTTTCATAGACGAGCTAAAGCAGGGAGTCTTTCATAGACGAGCTGAAGCAGGGAGTCTTTCATAGACGAGCTGATGCAGGGAGTCTTTCATAGACGAGCTGATGCAGGGAGTCTTTCATAGACGAGCTGAAACAGAGAATCTTTATAGACGAGCTGAAGGGAGTTTTTATAGACAAGCTGATAGGAGTCTCCATAGACAAACTGAAAAGAGTCTGTAAAGACGAGTTAATAGGGACTCCCTTTGACGAGTCCCTATATAACTCTTTATAGACGAGCTGAACGAAGTCTCTATAGACAGTTAAATAAGTCTCTATAGAAGTCTTTATAGACGAACTGAAGGAACCTTTTAGAAGAGCTGAAGGGAATCTCTATATTCCAGCTGGAGGCAGTCTCTATAGATAAACTGAAGGCAGTCACTATAGACGAGCTAAAATGAGTCCCTATAGAAGTCTGTATGGAGCATTCCCTATGGACGAGCTAAAGGGAGCCTTTAAAAACGTGCGGATGGCAATTCTATATAGACGAGTTGAAGGAGTCTTTATTGACAAGTTGAAGGGAGACTGTGAAGACCAGCTCAAGATGGTCGACATGTTGCAGGATGTCTATATAGACGAGCTGTAGTATTCTTATTCGAGTATTTAGACAGGTAGTCTTTATAGACAGACTGTAAGGAGTTTTATATTTGAAGTAGACAAGCTAAAAAAGGGAGCCTTTGTAGACGAGCTGAGGCGAGTCTTCATACACAAGTGGTGGGAAATCTTATGGACTAACTGGAAGTGCAGGAAATCTATATAGACGTCCTTAATAGGAGTACTAAGCACAGAGGGTATTTATGGACGAGTTGAAGCGCAGGTAATATTTATAGGTGAACTGAAAGCCGGGGAGTATTTGTGAACGAGACGGAGAAAACAGTCTTCATACGCTTTTTGAAAGGCAGGAGGTCTTCATAGAACTGAACACCGCCTTGGAACACCAGAATTGTAATTAAATTTTACGATGCTGTTCTTTATAGAAGACTTATATTGATAGCAGTGCGAGTTAAAGGAAATTGTCTCAAAAATGAGCAGAAGGAGGGGCCTCTACAGCTTATCCAAATAAGAAGGGTGTCAAAATGAAATAATTATCATCTCTATTGCACAAAAAGTATATCTTTTGTAGTCAACCTGTTAGGACGATCTTTAATATTTTAAATTTCTAGTCATGATGTCGAATTTAAATTTCATTTTTTAAACAAAAAAAAAAAAATAATATGGACGATAAAATATTGACTTTAAATATTAAGAAAAGCCATTCCACCTTATAACGCAAGTCATACACATGTATTTAAATATTTCGATATGTATTTTTTGCTGGTAGGTATAAATCAGACCATTCACAATAATTAATTACTCAATTGTTTTTTTATTATTTGTTCGTTTCGTAAAAATCAAACATTTTCATAAGAATGAAAATGACTCATCAAAATGGACATTAAATAATTTTCCACCCTCTCGACACTTCAAATATTGAATTGTTCGTTTTTTGAAATAGAGAAAAATGCATTGAAAGGCTGGGCTGACCCATCAGCCATCGGTCGGCCATCGATTGTATTGCTCATTTCAGTCACTCACTTTTCACACCATAACAATTAATTTTCCTTTCCCAAAAGAAAAATGTGAAATAGAATCATTTCAAAAGAATTTCTCAAATCATTTTTTTTTTTCAAAATACCACAACAACAACAACTACAACTATGAAATTAAAGTGGATTGACAACAATTCAATAAAGAATCAATCTATGTTGTGTGTATGTAGGTATGAGTGGTGTTTATGCTGGCCATAGATCGACAATGTATCTAATTAATATGACCACACTATTACCACATATGTTGTTGGTGTTGTGTTTGGTGTCGCTGAAAGTGGTAAAAAGGGGGAAGAAACTATTTTGAAGAGAGTGTGGTAATTTCGAAAATTGATTATTTTTTGTGTGTGCCTCAAAAAATCTAAATTCTTTTCAGAAAAAAACACAAAATTCCAAGAGATTTCATATTCCATTTTAAAAGAATTAAATCTACATACATCAGATGTCAATGTTTATTGGATGAATTCAATTATGCCGAGGAACGGATTTAAACTGAAAGTCAATTGAAATACAATGTATGTATATTGTATTTCAAGATCAAAAAAAAAAGTTTGCTGACGAAAATGGAGACATTATTCGAAATGTTTTGTTAAAACAAAATCACTTCAATAAATTTAAAAATTAAATTGATTTTATTGCGCCATTCTAATAAATTATTTAAAAATTTTTAACAAGAAATTCTAAACTTTAAATGGTGAACAATGGAAAAACCTATAAAAAATAAGGTCACATAGCTTATAATGGTACAATTTATGTTTTTTTTCATAGACCACGAGATGGAAGTGTTTTAGACGAGATGACGATCCGAATTTCATAGAGTATTTATGGACCAGCTGAAGATCAGGGGAACAGGAATGATATTTACACATGGAGATCAAAGTCGAGCCTTCAAAGATTAACTGAAGTGATTTTGCAGGCCAATGAGTCTTTATAGATAATCTATATATACACCAGTTAAAGGCCATAAAGTCTACTCAGACAAGCTGAAGGCCAAAACAATCTATAGACGAGTTATATCAGGAAGTTTTTATAGAAGGGCTGAGGTAGAGCGTACTTATGTTTTTTTATAGACGAGTTAAAGGGAGTCTTTATATCTGATCTGGGACATTTAACATCACTTTATCACACATAAAATAAAACTGGAAAACTATTAACTCATATAATGACAAACATGTGTTATGACTGGACGTTACTTGATATAGTTCAAGGTCAGGTGGTCTTTATAGAAGAGAAAGGGTCTATATATACTAACTGTAGGACTCGAAGACTTTATAGACAGAAAGGCGAGAAATCTTTATAAAAGGGCTGGAGCAAAGAGTCTTTATAAACCAGTAAGGAAAATTAAAAAGTCGGCTATATGATACCATTCACCACTTTGGATATATGCAAGACATGCTTATATATACAATATCCTGTATATAGAACAGACATATAATCTTTAGAGGACCATTGGAATGGAATCATGCGAAAGTGAATATGTGATCTACCATTTACGAATTATAAAACCCATACACATCCATTCTGAAATCTATGGAGCTATATGCAAATCTGGACCTAATTGAGCGACCGTGGCATATACCATATTTGGCATGCTGCAGTTAGGTACGCTGTGCACAACTTTATCTCGTTTATATCGAACGGATGTAGGCTTATCGATGCACCATATAAATATATGGGAGGTATACCTAAATCTAAATCGATTTTTGCAATATTAATACACACCGCTCTAAACTTACCCCTGCCAAATTTCGTGTAAATCGAATAGACGTAGGTTTTTTGTGCACCATTTAAATAAAATCGGAAGAAACTATGTTAGGAGCTATATCTAAATCTGAATCGATTTCAACAAAACTTCACAGACACCATTTACCAAAAATAGGACGAAACTATATATGGGAGCTATATCTAGTACGGACAGACAAACGATTCTATGCATATTCTCAAAGAAACCATGTGTCTATCTCGCAGGGTATTATGCACAAAGACATAATACCCTATACCACAGTGTGGTGAAAGGTACAAAAAGGTAAAGAGCTGGGATGTTTTATAGACACTAAAGTAATGTAAATCTTAAGTAAGTAAATCTTTATAATCAAGGTGAAGATCAGGTAAGCATTGTAGCCGATATGAAAATTAGGTGGTCTTTATAAGCGAGCTAAGGGTCAGTTAGTCTATAAGAAAAAGCGAAAGGGCATAATGTTTTTATAGACTTTTTTTTAGCCGAAGGCCCAAAGGTACACCGAGTTCGAGTTTAAGTGGCATCGAGTATTTATAGATGCGTTGAAGGCGGAAGTCTTTATAGACTGAAGATCAGTGAGTCTTTATAAGCGAGCTTAAGGACTCCTTTATAAAGGAACTGAATGTTATTCATATTGGTATATGAATACGGAAATTCCAACCTCTGATTATTTTTCGGAATAACAAATTACAGTCTCATCGATAGAAAATACAATAAAACTTTAAAATTTTCAGCAATGAATTGCTTCTTGTCAATGTCCCAGAATGTCAAATTACAACTACGTCGACTGTCCACCTAGTACCACAAATGGGTCGGGACTTTAAATTGGGATTATTTCCACATATAACTTTTTGCGAAAAAGCTTTTTATCCTCCAAGAATAGGGAAATGTTAAGTGTGTGACCTGGAAGTCCACATAGACAAAATGAAGGATCAGGAAGAGGTGAGACCCTGCAGACGAGCTTCAGCCGAGGAGTATTCATAGACGAGCTGGAAAAATGTTTACTTTATAAACCAGCTCAGAGACAAGGGTGCATACAAAGAGAAGCTGATGGACTAGGGATTCTATAAAGGTGTGTTGAAGGAAAGGGTTTCCATTTGAACTTGCTAAAATGTAACCAAAGCCTTCAGAATACCGAAAATGGTGCACTGCGTAATATGTGAGCTATATACCCCATATTGGAATTTTTGGTTGGAAGATTTTACACCACAATAGTACCTGAAAAATCAAATTTGAACCATTTCGGTTGAAAAGTCTGGACAAGTCCCAGCATACCTAAAAATGGGGTACTCCATTATAGCTGATCACGTTAAAAAATTTGCCTAAAATATTGGGGGCAGGGACGTACGCAGGGGGGGAGCCCGGGCCCCACCCCCGAAATGAATTTTTTCCACTGTAAATTTATGTTTACAACCGCGAATTTTTCATTTTGTACTACCGGTCCCCCTCCCGAAATGAAATCCTGTGTACGTTGCTGATTGGGGGGTACCGTTATATGCGGGATAGGGGCGTATAAAAATACCGAAAATTGGAGCGGTATCTATTTCTATATGATATGTATGACTGGCGGAGTTATGGGGTCTCGAAAGGACCAGGGGGCCTATAAAGACGATGTAATGATCAGGTATTCTATTTAGTCGTGTTAAAGGATTGTGTTTTCCTTGATGGCATTCGAAAGAGCCATTCATAATTTAAACACATCTGAAATAAATATGGTTTGTAAACCGACGAACTGAGAAGCATGGGGGAGTCCATCTGAAGAAAGTAATTTATACAAAGGAAGATAGTAGATCCATTTTGAAGGAGAGGTGATAATTTAAAATGCTTTAGACGGGATTTCCGGAAAAATGATTATATGCGAAGTCTTTGAAGTCGATGAAAATCACATGGGTAAATGCTTGATAGTTAACTAGTATGTATTTTTTCATTCAAATATAAATCTTAATATACTGCTTCATTTTATTCAATCCATAATAATGTCATCATATTTATGACAGTATTCATGTTTATGTATTTACTCCACCTTCTTATGATGTGATGAGAAAAATATTCAGTCGCTATTTAATGCGAACATTGACGATGGAAGGACGGACGCACAGCAATGCAAGTTATTTAACAGTGGGGTAAATTGATAAATAACACCTATCGCAAAATTTCCTAAAATTTTGAGAATATTCAAAATTCGTCAATACCATACCATTTTCAAAAAATCAGCTTTTTTGTTTTTGTGGCACATCAATGATTTTTGGTACACATATAGAGAAAAATATTCTGAATTCCGAAACCGTTCGCGATTAATTTTTTGGTTGGTGCACGCAAAACTTATCGAGGTTTTCATTTTGGGCATTCTGCTATTTTTCTAGAATTTCGCCGAAAAATTGACATATATAATAATCACTTTTTGTGTATAAGTATACCCCCTGCGGATTATATCAAGACCCTTCCGATAAATCTTGGGGTTCTATAGATATTAATATGTTCATACTACATACACAAAATACATATCAAATTACGCAGATTCGTGACTACAATAATCTTATAAACGATTTTTAGAAATTCCTGTTTGCGTTTTAAAGGTAAAAGTAAAATAAAAAAACCCAAAATCGAGCTTCAAAATGTCTGCATCATTTAAATGTAGATGCAGTTAAATTTTTGAATAATGATACATAAGGAGCGTAGTCCCCATTTTGTTGGCTTCTAGTTTTACTTTGACACGAAGACCGTGAAATGAGTGGCTTAGTCACAAATCGATAGAGAACATAAAAAAATGGTTCTCCTCAAACAGTTTTAACACATTTTTTTACATTACAGTAGACACAGCTTCCACCAAAATAAAGTTTGGAGGTCAATATCATGAACAGTTTGCAACGACAGATCAATTAACCCAAAACTATTCATTTTTTTTCATATACTTAAGTAATTCTCGAGTTATAAAGGGGTGAAACTCCGCTTCAGCTATGTTAAAAAATTGGCAATATTGCCCATATGTATATTTTTATTTGAATTTTGAATGGGGTATATTTGATGACAATGGGTATTATTCTTCAACGACTGCGTAAACGACATAGTCGATGATAGTCGTCAACGAATGTTGTCGTCAACGACAACTTCGCTTTCCCTGTCGCCCAAGTTATCTTGCATGAATACTACTACACTTGTGTGAACATTTCGTCAAGGATCTCACATTATTGTCTGCAAATTGTCTTCAATGAATTGCCATTGTCTTGTACGATTCGTTAATGTTATCTGCAAGACAATTTCTCCTGGGATGCTATGAATACTTACACACACAAACTACTTTTTGAAGTTCGGTGAAAAGCATGCTAAGTGAACTTAGAAACACTAAAAATAAAATAACGACAATGCCAATTATATATATCGAACACATCATAAAAAAAGTCCGTGCTGTAGTATGCTAGTCCACTTAGCATCCGAAATGATTCAAAAAGTTCCAAGCCAAAATATGCTAAGTGTACTTACCACATAATGGTATGGAAGTTTCTTAAATCTTTAGTCCCATGCCAAGTACATTTGTGCTTATAACTTTTGTTTGGATTGGCCGATGATTACCAAAATTTCAGAGAATTTAAATTAAGGACCGTAGAATCTGAAAACGTAAAGAATTTTAAAACATGCTAAGTCGACTTAGCATACTATAGTTCGGAGCCGTCGATATAAGGAAATGAAATTATTCTTCGGAAAAGTGAAATTATTCTTTGTTTTGAAGGAGAGGTAATAATATAATTAATTCATTAAATGTGACGAGCGAATAAAAGGATTATATGCAGAGTTTATATAGTCGATGAAAAGATCCTGAGGATAGATTTGATGGCCAACTAGTACGGAATATTTAGACTTAAATAGAAGTCTTAAAATAGAGCTTATTTTTATTAAATCCAAATTAATTTCATCATAATTATGACTACATTCGTGCATTTACTCCACCTTCTTATGATGTGATGAGAAAAATATTCAGTCGCTATTTAATACGAACATTGACGATGGAAGGACGGACGCACAGCAATGCAAGTTATTTAACAGTGGGGTAAATTGAAAATCAATTTAAAGAAATACCTCCTAACTTCCAGAAAAGTTCAAGAAGATTCAAAATTCTTCAATTTATATACACATATTTGAAATGAGTCTCGTGGCACACAAAATTACTCTCTTTATTTTTAATTATCGTTCTTTTATCATCGGTGCTTAAAGAAACACCCATGATTCCCTTTTTGTCCCACTGTGCCTCCGGAACCCTCAGCCATTAGTTGCAAAATCTGATATTGTTTTGTCATCATTTGAGTTTAGGCACCGCTGGGGGAATATTATTTATTTTGTTTTATTTTTTTACAATAAAATAAAAACTGAATTTAATTTCATTAATTCCATCATAATCACGTACAGCGGGTGTCGTTCGATTGTACTAGCACCTTAAAATAATACAAATGTTTCGAATGATTATCATGGTTTGTTCTGGTGACGACGAATTTTATTTTAAACAAAAGTTGAATGAATGATTTCAGTAACAAAAACACACGAAACGAAGGTTTTTCTCTAATTCTTTTAGCTAAAAACAGAACAAATTCTTTTTTGTGATTTATAGGATCAAAGGATGTTGAAAAAAAAACAATCAAAAAATTGAAAATATTTCATTCATAAGAAAATATTTTCTTCACCCGGAATTCAACGAATGTAATCGGGATAATGAATATCCATTGAGCGAGTATTTATTATAATCGTTAGAATTTGAAAATTCGAACGTTTTTCCCAGTTTAACTTCTTCATTGCATTTCCCATTGTCAAAATATTACATTTACAAACTCCGTGGCAGAAGGGTATCTCGTTTTGTTGTATTATCATTATTTTTTACGATATCATCATTCACCATTCTCATTAAAATCCACTCGTTTTTCAAATAAAATTTCGAAAAAAAATGTTATTATAAGTGTATATTGACCGTTGCTTACCGCTGTTGATGGGTTTTTGAATGAAATGTGTGCTAGTGTGTGTGTACGCCTGCTATCCCCACACATTTTGCTGGGAATTTTTGTCTTAATTTTAAACAAATCACGTTTAAACTAAAACGAATATTTGAAGAAAATAATAAATTAAAAAAGTAAAAATAAAAACACACACGAGTTAATTTAAGATTTTATAAAATCAAGTGGTAATCATCATTTTTATGCAAATCGTATTAAATGAAATCTACATATCTTTATTTATTAAAATAATAATAATAATAATAAAATGTATTGGGTTTAATTTAGATTTTGAAAAAATGTTTGTATTCTTTGTATCAATTTGTAAGAGATGTTATTCATTTTTTGTACCGTCATAAGTTAGTTGCATATTTCTATCTAACACCTCTACGTGAGAAATCAGTATTAAATTGATTTTACTTAATAGTGTTTTGGCTTTTTGAAAATTTTATTGACGTATTTTAAAATATATATGATAATTTTAGTTATTTTTTCATCATAACAGGACAAGAATAAAGAATACCTGTGCGAAAGTTTACGTCACACGGTGCTTTAAACATCAATTTCATTTGCCAAACCAACATTTTTAACGTAAACCGAACTGGCGGCACTTTTGTATATTTCATTGTTATTGAGTGTCGAATCTTTCGACCAACAAGTAAAAAAGTGTCAGTCCGTGTTGTCGACAAGTATATACCCTCAGCCTATGGTTTGCGGAGGTCTTCGGAGTTACACACAAGTTTTATTATTCTTTTTATATAAAGTCGGTGAGACTGGGACACCTTCGGCAATCGCGTTTTCGATATGAAGATAAATAATAAATTTTTCGATGCACAGTTTTTTGTGTTTTTATAGATGTTTTTGTAATATTTCCATTCAATTCCGTAAGTATATCCACTATCTGTATATGGCCGAATGTGCCCTACTTCAAATGCTACGAAGTATGGGACATACCTCGAATTTGACTTTTTTTTACAAAACTGTAAACATGTTTAACTAATACATATTTATTATATGTTTCTGGTACTAGTTTTTATAATTAAGAATCAGACGACAATAACCAGTCATCAAGTTGTTATATCTGTTGAATAAGTACTGAGATACAGCGCTCAAAAAAAGTGCCGAATGTGCCCCAGTCTCCCCTATAAGTTTTTTATCAAAAACGTTTCGGATTTATTGTTGAGCAAATTCTCTTCAAAAAAATTTCAATGTTTATATAATATAGACCCGGATCCCAACTTCGGACTTAATCTAGGCTTGGTAAAGAAAATAGGTTGTGCAAAGTTCGGTTATAATGGGGCATTCCATTCGCTGGGTATTGTATTACAAGTATTGAACGTTTTGACCCTTTGTCGGGGAATTACCAGAAGGAATGGACCAATGGCTTAGTAAAGATAATAGGTTGAGCAAAGTTTGGTTGAAATCGGTCATTCAATTCGCCTGATATTGGATGTGTAAATATTGAAAATTTTGGCTCTTTTGAGGGAGGTACCAGAAGGCGTGGACCAATGGGTACCATATTCTTACTTTATCTAGGCTTGGTTAAGATAATAGCTTGTATAATGTTGGGTTCGCATGATATTATAAAATTAATTTTTTGCACAATTTCGACCCCAAAAAATGGTCGATTTGGAAGAAATAATAAAATGTGCAAAGTTTGATTGAAATCGATTATTCCCTTCGATAGTTATAGTGCGTTCCAGCCCGCCGAACAGACAGACGGACAACGGACATTTATAAATCGACTCCAAATTTTCTGAAATGGATTTGGTCCAAATAAACATGGGGTCTTTAACCAATATTTCTATGAGGCACATTTTCACCATATTAAAGTGTATATGGGAAATTACAAAAATCTTTAAAGTCCATGAAACTGACGTTTGCAAGCTTATAACTCGCGAAATATGAACATATTGCATATAATTTAAATTTATTTCTATAAAATGAAGTGTTCTTGTCAAAATCTTAAAATATTGGTAATAAATAATAAGTTGAGTGGAAGCTGTGATGGTGGTAATGTAAAAAAATGGGTGAAAATGTGTTGAAGCCAACAAGTTCTTTTGTATTTTTTCCTGATTTGAGGCTAAGCTACACAACGCACGTAAATGTGATCAGTGACTAGGTTGAAGAATACCCCATGGATAATATGGTGCTAATGTATGATTTTTCGATATAATCACTGCATCCACCCAAAACGGATTCTGACATTTTGAATTTTTTGATTTTCGGCGTTTTTTGAATGATACCAAGTTATGTAAATCGAATCGGGCACCAGTAGAAATTTGGAGCCCAATTAACACGAAGTCGGTCGGAAATATATATATGGGATATATCTGTACTTCTACAAAACGCAATTACGTCATTTTATGCTCAATTTTGTACGTTGTGCTAAATTTCATGTCAATCGGACAAAGATAAGGAATTGGTGCACCATTTACTTAACATCGGACGAACATATATATTGAAGCTGTATCCAAAACTGCACCGATTCCAACAAGACTTGACACACGTTAGGCTTTACTCACTTCAGTACCTTATGCAAAATTTTGAGGCAATCGGCCTAACTTTGGGTATTTGTTGCACCATTTACTTTAAATCGGACGAAAATATATATGGGAGTTATATCTACATCTTGATCGATTTAAAAATATTTCTGGTCCCACTATTGCAAAATTCAGCATCCATTGGCACACGTTAGGCTATGCTATCATCAGGACCTTGTGAACAATTTTGTGGCTTTTGAGCATCATTTCCTTAAACAAAACTTGACTTACGTTAGGCAATAATAATTAAATTTAAGGATTCCACATCTATCGGTTCACCTAAATCCAAATTTACACATTAACGTACATTTCCATAACTAGCTACCTCAACGATCAAACTTATCATATTTCCAATTTCAGGATTCCTTCCCATCAGTTCACACAAATCGAAATTCAGTATCATTTACACTTAAGTACGAATTTCCATAACTCCCTACATACCCCAATCCTAAACTCCAACATTAATCTAAATTCCAAATTTAAAAATTCTAGCTCGATCGGATCACCTAAATCCAAATTATATCAAATGTAGTACCATTTAGTACGCACAAGTACGAATTTTCCCAATTTTAGGATTCCAGTTTTATGAGTTCATTCAAATCCAAATTGTACCAAATTCATTGGTTAAAATTTTCAAAATTTCATAGCTACAACGGTGAAACTAATACCAAAATTCATGATTCCAGGTTTATCGGTTCGCCCAAGATTTAAATTGTACCAAATTTAGTGCACATAAGTACGAATTTTCAAACCTGCCCATTAATTCATATAAATCGAAATTTAATACCATTTAGTACACATTAGTAAGAATTTCAATATGTTCATCCAAAATTCAAATTGTACCAAATTTTGTATCATTTAGTACACAACAGTACGAATTTCCAAAACTATTTATATTCTACACCCCAAAAGTGAACCTAATTCCAAATTTCAGGTCTATGCCTTCATCCAAAATTTAAATTGTACCAAAAGATTCAGTACAACTCTGATGATAATCTTAATTTCAATTTTAAAAATTCCAGGTCCATCCGTTCCTCCAAATTCAAATTTGAACAAATTTAGTACTGAGTACACACTTCCAAAGCCACTTCTTTAAATCGACCCTACTTCTCAACCTTGATCTGCATTCCAAAGTACAATCTTAAAGTTCAATCCGTTCACAGGCTACCAATTTAGTAAATTTTAGTACTCTCTATGAAAAATGGGTTGAGGCAACGAAAAAGGTAACCAAAACCGATCTGCGAATCTTTACTTAGAATTTACGGATTTACTCAAGCAGTACAAAGCCGATATGGTGCAGGCGCATCCTCCTGTATAGATGTAGAAAGAAACCTGGTGACAGAAAGCTGGTGTTGAGGATCCGGAACGAGCATTTTGAAAATTTTCTGCCATCAAATATTAGTGGTAAAGAGGATACCCCAGAACCAATAATATATGACGGTATAAGTTATATACCAACATTGGAACCTCAGAATACTGTGTCCCGTGAACAAAAAAAGGAAACAAAACAATATGTACCAACTATGGAGGAATAAGTCTCCTTCACATCGCATATAAAGTGTTATCCAGCGAGCTGTGTGAACAACAGAAGCCAATGGTTATAGAGGTAGTGAAGAATTTTATATACCTCGGTACCGCCATAAACAAAACTAATGATATCAACTTTAAAATCCAGAGAAGAATAGTGGTGGTCAATAGATGTTACTATGGTCTGAGTAAGCAACTCAAAAGCAATGCCACCTCTCGCCAGACCAAACTCACACTCTACAAGACCGTGGACTACCCGTGTTGTTGCATGGATCTGAAGCATGGGTACTTGCGCACGCATATGAGGCAGCTCTTGGAGTGTCTGCGTTGATGCTGAATATCGCCGTCGAATGAACCATGATTTGTAACATCTATTCTCGGACATCGGCATTGTCAGATGTATCGAGCTGCAGGGACTACGTTGGCTAGGTAATTTTGTGAGAATGGATGAGAGGTGGGAAGTGGTCTCTCAAATTGGAAGACGCGCCTGGAAATCCTTTTCAAGCTCGGCTTATGGAACAAATGTTCTGTCACTCGCCATCCATGTAAGTAAGTCTATATGGGATATGTTGGTGAACCTGGTCTAACTTTTCAAGCGATATTCAGAGAATAAAACCAGTGAGCGGAGCAGTATAGTCGGACGGGGCCGACCATATGATACCCTACCTTTCTGTGGTACTACATTTTGAGCTTGGGCAATACTTCGCGATATTTGCATCCTCTTGACGACTAGAGGTCAACAAATATTATTATTACTAATACAGCCCTTCTAATTACTTGTCCAGATTTCCTTCACCGTGGGTTGTGTTGTAATGTTCGGCTTTCAATTGTGGCATATAGATCAACTCGAAAAAACACAAAAGATTAAATTTTCGGTCCACTTCATCCCAAAATTATTATCTGATCATTACCGAAAATTATAGGCGTTGTCCTTGACCATACCTGTATCCTCATAGCGATCCGCGCAATATTTCCGCCCTCTATTGTGGTAATGGTTTACTAAATAATATATGAATACGTAAGCACCTGTAAATATTGAAGTGTAACTCCCACATCCGAGTACATACGACAATGTATTTGGTATCAATTTAAAGGTCAACTCCTCTTGGATATATTATCAACTTCTTGGATCTATATCCTTCAGGGGAAAATATATACCCTATAGAATACATTTTTAGTAATTTTTCACACAAAAGTCGGGGTCAATATTTGGCCGGGGGCCTTTATCAAAACAAGTATGCTTATTCTTTGGCCCGATCCCCTTCTCCATGTAAAAATTCGAGAAGTTTGGGCCATAATTGCGGCCTCTAGAGCGACCAGAAAAACCGACAAAAATTAAGTATTTGGTCCATTTCATCCCCTAAATATTAACCGACCTTTACCAAAAACAATAGGGGTCTTCATTGGGCCGAACCCATCCTACATGCAAAATTTCGTGAAGATTGGTCCATAACTGTGGCCTGTATCGTGTTTACAAATTATAATGGACAGACGGACGGACGGACACACATGCCTAGATCGATTCAGCTAGTCGATCGACCAGCTTTAATTGGTATACTTAAAAGTGGGTCTAGGACCAATATTTCGCGGCGTTACAAACTCTTGGGGCTGCACAAAGCTATAATACCCCGACAACATAGTTGTGTGGGGTATAAAAACTGCTTGGCAACCAAATTTAATTATATTAGGTTCAAGTTCGGCATGGCCAAATATAAAATTATTTCTAAATATTTTTATCAGGACAAGTTACTAGACGCAGCAAGAGCATAACAAATAATAAAACAATTACTTCTATGCCATTTTTACTTTGGAATAGCAATCGATCTAGAGTTTACGACGAGTTATGTTACCACCAACTAAATATCCAAAATATGTGGTCTTTGACAGTGGTTGAAAAAAAAACAAAACATGTTTTTCAGCTACAATTCATGTGTCCCGCCGATACACCCGCTATCTAACCAAAATACTTGTATGTACTTGATTTTTTTCTTCCATTGTTGTCTAAAGTTACGCATAATTTAGAAAGACATTTAATTTTTGTGTTTTTCAGACTCGCTTTTTGTTGTTGTTGCTGCTATTTTTTTTTAAGTTAGATACTTTGTTGTCGATGTCTTCTAAGCAGCGAAACGGATTTGAATGATTTCTTTTTTATTCGTTTATTTGTTGTATTTCTAATGGCTTGACGCTTTTAAGTTGGGCTTGTTTCATTGGAATGAAGAGAACAAAAAAACGAATAGTAGAAGTAGAAGAATTGTAGTATAAAGTAAAATAGTTAGCCAGCATATAATTGATTAGAAGTAATAAAAAAATACATATATTTAGACATACATACACATACATATGAGATCATACACCAAAGATAATGTGTATTACCAAATATGTACATAAATATCATAAATGTTCATGGAAATTGGTTGGTATTATCACTGAAATAGACATGGATCATTTGAGTTCATTTTTTTAGTTGAAATAAAAATAAATGTAATTTTAATGTTTAATAGGAACGGCAGTATGACAATTTGTCTTCTTTTGTTTGACAAATTTAATTAATTGCTACGATCTCTTGCGTATCATCTGGCCATAAGTTTTAAGTGCGTTTTATTCCATATTCAATAGGTCTACTTTATACAGAAAACATAAAATGTATAAAAGATATTTCAAAATCTTCTGCAGATGGTACATTTTAAATTTTCCAAACGATTTGGATATAAGAAGGCATTTCGTATTTTTCATAAGGGTCCAAGGGATTTGATAAAAAAACTTCATTGCGGCTGAATATCAAATTTAATTAAGGTGTCAAATTTAATTTAAGGGTACCCCGCCATTCTCGGGGTCATTTTTATACCCACCACCATAGTATGGAGGGTATATTAGTTTTGTTTTTCCGTTTGTAACGCATCGAAATAATCATTTCCGACCCTATAAAGTATATATATTCTTGATCAGCGTAAAATTCTAAGACGATCTAAGTATGTCCGTCTGTCTGTTGTAATCACTCTAGCGTCTAAACGAATTGAGATAGAGCCCCAAAATTTTGCATATAGTCGTCTTTTGTCTGCAGGCAGGTCAAGTTCGATGATGGGCTATATCGGTCCACGTTTAGGCATAGCTCCCATATAAGGGTACCTCCCATTTTTCGGTATTTTGAAATTCTTAAGCGTGTTTTTCAACCGAATTCGCTAAAATTTGGTACATTGGGTTCTTATTGGGTACTAAATGCCTCCACAAAAAATTATTAGTTGGGGTCCTCTTTTTCTGGTAGCCTCCATATAACGGTACCTCCTAATTTTCAGTATTTGGAGGTTCTTGTGCGCGTTTTTCCAACGAATTCGCTGAAATTTGGTACATTGGGTTCTTATTGGATACCAAATGTCCCTACTAAAAATTATATATATAGGTCCACTTTTTCTGGTAGCCCCCATATAAGGGTACCTCCCTATAATCAGTTTTTGGGGGGTTTTGACAGTATTTTTTCACCGAATTGGCTGAAATTCGGTACTTTGAGTTCTTATTGGGTAGCAAATCTTTGTACTAAAAATTATAAATATAGGTCAATTTTTTCGGGTAGCCCCCATATAAGGGTACCCCCAATATTCGGTATTTTAGGATTCTTGAGCGCGGTTTTCAATCGAATTCGCTGAAATTTGGTACATGGGGTTCTTATTGGGTACCAAATTTCCCCTCTAAAAATTATAAATATAGGTCCACTTTTTCTGGTAGCCCCCATATAAGGGTACCTCCCAATTTCCAGTTTTTGGGGGGTTTTGACCGGATTTTTTCACCTAATTGACTGTAATTTAGTAATTTGAGTTCTTATTGGGTAGCAAATCTCTTCACAAAAAATTATAAATATATAGGTCAATTTTTTCGGGTAGCCCCCATATAAGGGTACCCCCAATTTTCGATATTTTGAGGTTCTTGAGAGCGTTTTTCAACCGAATTCGCTGAAATTTGGTAGTTTGTAGTCGTATATGGTAACAAATCTCCCCACCAAAAATTATTAATATTCACCGCTTTATAGGGGTAGTCCCCATATAACCCCCTTTTTATATTAAAATAGTTATCTGATTTGTTCCGTGTGTTGCGGTTGGGTAGTCGTTACTGGGAATAGTCAATTTTTACCCTACAAAGACTATTTAGCCATAAGCATTCCGCCTTCTAAAGATATTGTGATAAAAAAACTCAAACATGATGATAATGAAATATATCGGCAGACATTTAGGCATATTCTCAATATAGTAATACCTCCTGAAGGAAAGAATTGAAATAAACAATTAAAATATTTGGTTCAAAATTGGCATATACCGGTCATTAATTAGGCATAGCCCTTATATAATGATATCCCCAAATATTCACTATTTCCTACACTATGTAATCAATATTGGTCCCCCTTTAGGCATCGCCTCATATAACTAAATTACAGTAGTTTCAGGATTTTATACTCTACAATGCGTTATCAATATCAGTCCACTTTTTGGATCTTACACATTTTAGGAAAAATCCCCATTAAAAATTGCCGAAGTTTGTATTTGATGTACATAATGGTTTACATAAATCGGTTTGTATTATCGGTATAGGCCCACTTTTTGGTATGTTCCCTATATTTTCATTGCATGTATTGCATGTATCTGTCAGTATAACTATGGTGGAGGGTATCCAAAGTTCGGCCCGGCCGAACTTAGCGCTTTTTCACTTGTTTTATTTAATTCGATGCTATACTTATTCAAGAATGTCTCTACAAAATTTCAAGTGAAAATCTCAAGAACTCTTGAAGATATAGCCGATTTATTGTGTCAGCATCAAGTGACGACTAAAGGGCTTCTCAAACTTTAAACGTGTTTTTCTGTTTTGCGAATGGCGGGCACGATAACTCAAAAACTAATAACCCAATCGATTCCAATTTTTTACACGTTTCTCTGTGAGTGTATAGCTATCGTATGAACTAGAATAAAGCCAATCGGCGAATATCTTCCTTATTTTTAACTTGGTTTTTGTTCAAAAATCGGCGATTTTCCAAAAATATTTTTTCAAAGGTCCGCCCTTTTGTTAATTTTAGAGCGAAGTCAATAATCCAAGTTCATACGAGAGCCAGACATGTATTATTTCTAACACCGTTGGAATTTTCGGATTCCGATGTTCCAGTGAGGAGTTATCATGCCTGCCATCAAAAATAAGGACTTTGCTTTAATTACAAAAAACAACAACAAAGCAATAACAACAATTTTTTGTAAATTATTTTTCTTCTCTTTTAAATCTTCAACTATATGTGTGTAAAGTTACAAACCTTAACAAGCATTGGTATTGATTTACCAGCCCATTGAAAATCTTGAAAAATTAAAATCGAGAATGGGTGGGGTTCCCTTAAGTGATCTTTGTGGGAAAACATTTTTTTTTCACAGGAAATTTTACCCATAGTTCACATCTGAAGGTCCCGAACTCATTTTAGATATTTTGTGGTGGTCCTAGGCGCATTTTTCGACAAATTGTACTATTATTAAATTTCCGAAAAAAAAAACTTTTTCGTGGAAAATTTAAATGTAAGTTCATTTAAATGGACATGTTGAAGGCGTTTGTCATATTTTTCAAGTTGAGCGAGTACTTTAGTATACCATAAAGGCAAATAACCTCCTGACTGCGCAATTCATGGTGGAGGCCATTAATGTAATTCGGCTTGGATGAACTTAACAACGTTTTTGCTTTTTATACCCTACACAACTGTGTAGGATGATGTTTGTGTGAAAAATTACCAAATGGGTATCCTATGGCGTATATATTTACTCCTGAAGAACATAGGCCCGAGAAGTTCATAGTTCATAGTGGAGTGGTTGGCCTTTAAATTGATTACATTGTTTTATCTTCTCGGATGTAGGAATTATACGTAAATATTTTAAGGTGTCTATGTGTTAGAATATTGTTTAGTATTACAATTACCTCACTGGTGGTCGAAGTTTTCGCGCCGATTGCTTTAAAAATTTAACATGAAGTTCCGGTTATGGTCAAGGACGACGCATATAATTTTCGTTGATGTTGGGATGATATTTTGGGGGTGCAATGAACCGGAAACTTTATTTTTATCAAGTCGTTCTAGAAGCCATTATTATATGCATCACATACGTTACACGGTGAAGGGGATCTGACCAAATACTTAGAACGGTTTAGATGATGATCGGTCAATAATACGAAAAGTGACCAAATTTGTATTTTTGCCGTAAATATAAACTTCGGAAAAACAAGGTTTGGAAAATATGCCGGGGTTAGACAGTGGAGCTATCGTAGTATAATCTGCCAAGAGAGTGTAAAATATTGCGAAATATTGCCAGGCTTAGAATATAGAATCGTAGAAAGTTAGATTTTCGTGGTAGTTGTGTAGGGTATCATATGGTCGGCCCCGTCCTACTATATTACTCAGCTCACTGGTTTAAAATATATTTTTTAATTTTTTTTTTCATAAACTCTAATCACAAGCTTCTGTAATGTAAAGAAACCCTCCACGCAGTTCTGAAAAATGAAATAATTTCGTCTTCCGAAAATATTCAACAATTCTGCTTGGCATTGACATTGGCCTTTTTTAAATGATTTTTTCTGTTGATATTTTTGTTACTGTCCGAAGCGTAAATAATGAAGATGGATGAATAGATTTGCCACACACCTTCTCAACGATGACATAGAATTACATTAAGAATATTTTAAAAGCAAGCCAAGACAATGACATGGGTAGAAAATAGCTTCCATAAAATTAAAACTTCTTAAAAAAAAACGGAATTCATCAATATCCTGGCCATGTTTTAATACTGAACATTAGTTATTCTTAAACAAAAATTGTTGTGAAATATTCCACCCTTTCCCCAGGCACTTTAATTTTAAAACATAATATCCGATTTATTTGATTAGCCGATAGATGCATATCATAGCTGGAAATTTATGATACTTTTTTATGAAATGAAATGACATCAAAGTCATATTTTTTTCCAACTGCTGATTAATTCATTTTGGATGTGATTCTCTTGGCTGATGAAGATGGTGATGAAGTGACTCCAAGGGAAGGGAGACAACATACATACATAGATAATTTTTTGATTGGTAGCGAATTAATAGTATAATTTAAATTCACTGTTAAACGTCCAAAAAAATCATATTCATGCATATTCGAATTAAAATGTATATAGCCAAGCGAGCGACCAGTCAGATTGGTGCAAAAATCCATTTTGCCACCAACACCAACTTCAACTGTCATCTTTATAGAAATGCCGACATTAATATTTTATTTTATTATATCTATATGTCTGATGTTGTTATTATTATTGTTGTTGTTCTTCTCTTGTCATGGCATTAAATTCAAATTAATCGCCAAAAACATTTGTTCTCAGGCATGTCTGGCTTCCATTATGAATTCGTATGGGCAACAATGATTTTTGATAATATTTAATTTTTTTTTTTTTGTTAAAACGAAACATGTTTTTGTATTTTTTTTAATATGACAATCTTCATATTTAAGCTCCACCCAAAAATATATAGTAGTAACCAGAAGTAATAAAATAATCTTTTTTATACCCTACACAACTATGTTGTCAGGGTATTATAGCTTTGTGTAGCCCCAAATGTTTGTAACGCCGCGAAATATTGGTCCTAGACCCACCTTTAAGTATACCGATCGTCATATCTCGACTAGCTGAATCGATCTAGACATGTGTGTCCGTCCGTCCGTCTGTCCATTATAATTTGTAAACACGATACAGGCTACAGTTATGGACCAATCTTCACGAAATTTTGCATGTAGGATGGGTTCTGGCCAATGAAGACCCCTATTGTTTTTGGAAAAGATCGGTTAATCGGTTAGATGATGAAATGGACAAAATACTAAATTTTTGTCGGTTTTTCTGGTCGATCCAGAGGCCGCAATAATGGCCCGAACATCGTGAATTTTTGCGTGGAGAAGGGGATCGGGCCAAAAAATAAGCATGCCTGTTTGGATAAAGATCGGTCAATATTTAGCGGGTCAAATGGACCCTGACTTTTGTGTAAAAAATGACAAAATTTGTATTCTATAGCGTATATATTTACCCCTGAATGACATAGACCCGAGAAGTTGATATTATATCCAAGAGGAGTGGTTGACCTTTAAATTAAGACCAATTATATTGTTGTATGTGCTCGGATGTGGGAGTTACACCTAAATATTTACAGGTATCTCCGTATTCGTATATTATTTAGTAACCCATTATCACTCTAGAGAGCAGAACTATAGCGATGATCGCTTTGTAGACGAGGGTTGTTCTTATCCAGATTCTCTTCACCGTGGGTTATGTTGTGATGTTGGGCTTTCAATTGTGGCCTAAAGATCGACTCGAAAACAAAAACAAAAAAATAAATTTTCGGTCCACTTAATCCCAAAATTATTATCTGATCATCACCGAAAATTAGAGGCGTTGTCATTGACCATAACGGAAATCTTATGGAAAATTACAAAACTATCAGCGCTATATTTCCGTTCTCTAGTGTGGTAATGGATTACTAAATAATATATAAATATGTAAGCACCTGTAAATATTTAAGTGTAACTCCCACATCCGAGTACGTACGACAAACTAATTGTTATTAATTTAAAGGTCAACCACTCCTCTTCGATACACTATCCCCCAATTTTCGGTATGTTGAGGGTCTTTAGCGCGTTTTTTAACTAAATTCGCTGAAATTTGGTAATTTTAGTTTTTATTGGGTAGCAAATCTCTCCACTATAAATTATAAATATATGTCAATTTTTTCGGGTAGCCCCCATATAAGGGTACCCCCAATTTTCGGTATTTTAGGGTTCTTGAACGCGTTTTTCAACCAAATTCTTTATAATTTGGTTTTTTGCAGTCGTATATGGTAACAAACTTCCCTCCCAAAAATTATTAATATTCGCCCCCTTTTAGGGGTAGTCCCCATATATCACTTTCTGAGTCGATTTATGCATGTCCGTCCGTTTATGTATTTTTGTTAACAAAGTACAGGTCGCATTTATGATCCGATTTGGCACAGGTCACTTAATTGGCCCAAGGACGAATCCTATTGAAATTGGAGAAAATCGGTTCAGATTTAGATATAGCTCCCATATATATTTTCGTCCGATTTTAACTCATGGATGCATCAAACTCCCAATTGTGGTCCGATTGAGACAACATTTTGAACAAAGTATTGAATTAGGTCTAAATAGTTTATGCAAAGTTTTCTTGAAATCGGTTCAGATTTAGATATAGATCCGATGTATAGTTTCGTCCGATTTAATGTAAATAGTGCACCAAACTCCCAATATTGGTCCGACTAAAGCAAAATTTTACACAGACTACTGAATTAGGTCCGGACTGATGTATGAGAAATGAATGGGTTCAGATTTATATCTAAATATGCTATATATAGTTCCGTCCGATTTTATGTAAATGGAGCAATATACTGCCAATATTTATCCGATTGAGACAAAATATTGCACAGCGTAATAAATTAGGTCATGATTGATGAATGCGATTTTTTTTTTGAAATTGGGTCAGATTTAGATATAGCTCCCACATATAGTATCGTCCGATTTAATGTAAATAGTGCACCAAACTTCCAATATTGGTGCGATTGAAGCAAAATTTTGCGTAGCGTACTAGATTAGGTCCCGACTGATGAATGCGAAATTTTGTTGGAATCGGTTCAGATTTAGATATAGCTGCCATATATCGTTTCGTCCGATTTTATGTAAATGGAGCAATATACTGCCAATATTTATCCGATTGAGACAACATTTTGCACAGTTTACTAAATTAGGTCATTAATGAATGCGAAGTTTTTGTTTTTTGAAATCGGGTCAGATTTAGATATAGCTCCCATATATAGTTTCGTCCGATTTAAAGTAAATTGTGCACCAAACTCCCAATATTGGTCCGATCGAAGCAAAATTTTGCACAGAGTACTGAATTAGATCCCGACTGATGTATGCGAAATTTCTATATCTACAGGATATTGTAGATATTAACATGTCTTGCATGTACCCATAGTGGTGAAGGGTATCATATAGTCGGCCTCGTCCGACTTCTGAACTTTCCTTACTAGTTTTTTACTGCGAAATGTCACTCTTCTAAAGAGCAAAAATCTGAAATTATTTGATCGATACTTTACGAGAAATCTATCAGTACCTCCATCTGCCGAAAAAATAATCGATTTCTTTCTCCCCAACCTAATATTTAAATTCGAATCAATTTAAGGGAACCCCACCCATTCTCGATTTTAATTTTTCAAGATTTTCAATGGGCTGGTAAATCAATACCAATGCTTGTTAAGGTTTGTAACTTTACACACATATAGTTAAAGATTTAAAAGAGAAGAAAAATAATTTACAAAAAAATTGTTGTTATTGCTTTGTTGTTGTTTTTTGTAATTAAAGAAAAGTCCTTATTTTTGATGGCGGGCATGATAACTCCTCACTGGAACATCGGAATCCGAAAATTCCAATGGTGTTAGAAAGAGTACATGTCTGGCTCCCGTATGAACTAGGATTATTGACTTCGCTCTAGAATTAACAAAATGGCGGACGTTTGAAAAAATATTTTTGGAAAATCGCCGATTTTTGACCAAAAACCAAGTTAAAAAATAAGGAAGATCTTCACCGAATGGCTTTATCCTAGTTCATACGATAGCTATACACTCACAGAGAAACGTGTAAAAATTTGGAATCAATTGTGTTATTAGTTTTTGAGTTATCGTGGTCGCCATTCGCAAAAGAGAAAAACGCGTTTAAAGTTTGAGAAGCCCTTTAGCCGTCACTTGATGCTGACACAATAAATCGGCTGTACCTTCAAGAGTTCTTGAGATTTTCACTTGAAATTTTGTAGAGACATTCTTGAATTAGTATAGATTCGAATTGAATTAAAAAAAATTTTGACCCCGAGTTGGTTGGATTTCTTATGGGGACTTTATATATGCTTTATGGCGTTTCAAAGGGAATTGACAAACTATACACTACACCTTAGGGTGGAAGGTAAATATGGTATTCTATTTCGGATCCTTAAATGTTGATATTTTACATTTGTGAAAAAATAGATTTCTTTATCTGTATTAGTTTTAATGTTTAGGAAATGTAATTGTTTCAAATAGAAAATATATTCATCCTACATTTGTTCATGTCAAAGTTAATGACCATGCATATCCATAAGTACTTTTTTGGAACATTTCCTCAAATCGCACTTTTAATTTATTCAACAAAATTTTGAAACAGTAGCAAAGAGTCGACAATTGATCTCATCTCTTATCTTAGGTTAAATATCGTTAGCATCAGTATTTCTAATTTGGAATATGTAAATCTTGAAATTGTTTTCCATGAAACAGCAGCAACAATGGCGACATAACTCTTTCATTGAATTATTCAAATATTTTTCGTTCAAATTTTATTTGAGTTTTTGTTCTCGAAAAGATGAACTAAACCAAAATAAATGCGTAATACATTGTTGTACT
>NW_026883575.1:0-50741 GCF_032173495.1 Musca vetustissima
TTTTGGTTACAATAAGTCAAAATCGAAAAATACTCAAAATGAAATAAAACTACGTAATTAATAGTAACATTAGTCCATTCAAACTGAAAACTTATAAAATATATACAAACCCGAACGTTTGTATGTCCATTGTTCTAGGGCCAACCAGTGTAACTGTCGCTTTTACCAATGAATGTCATAATTTTTCATGAAACAACAGTCAGTCTGTCAGTCACTTCGGTTCGTCGCTCAACTTTGCCAACGCATCAGTTTCGATAAATGAAAATTTAATTGAAAGCTAAATGTCAGGAAATGCACAGCACATGAACATGTAATATATGTATGTATATTATACACACACACACTCTCACGCTAACAATAACAAGGACGTTAAATTATATTTGCACACACAAACAAACACAACTATCCGTTTAACTTAATTTAAATCTATTATATTTGATAATTGATGCCTGACAAAAGTCTACATGAAGCTACGAAATGGGTGGCTGACTGGCTACGAACGATGTATCCAAATGACGACGGATACGTCAGTATATTGCAGCTATAAACTGAACAACGAACAAATGCTATAATGTAGACATGAATGTGAAGAGACAAATGAATAAAGTATTATGGAGAGACAGCAATGGGGACAAATAATTGGGACGTCTTAAATATATCCTCTAAGACCCAATAAAGTCTTATGAATGAAAAATTTGAAAAAATTGTTAAAAAAAATCTACGCCTTCTATAGTCGTTAAAAACATTAGAGGGGTAAGGTTTTCTTTTTCGTTGCTTTTTCATATTATTAATTTTTCCGAGTGTGGGCAACTAACCCGACGTCTCAACCCATTTTTCATAGTTCTTATGGGTGAACTCGCGGCACATATCAGTTCACTATTTTTTGTAGTGGTGAAAAAATTATTTAAAAAATCTACGCCTTCTGTAGTCCTGCAAATAAAAATTTAAAAAATTCCACGCCTTCTCATTATTTTCCACAACATGGCCTAGCCATCGTAGTCGCTTCAGCTCAATACAATTGACTATGTCGATGTCCGCATATAAATTGTAAAGCTCGTGATTCATTCGACGGCGATATTTACCGTCAACGCAGATCGGCCCATAGATCTTTCGGATAATTTTTCCCTCAAACGCTCCAAGAGCTGCCTCATCTGCTTGCGCAAGTACCCATGCTTCAGATCCATATAACAGGACGTGTAGTCTTGCGTCTTGTAATGTGAGTTTGGTCTGGCGGGAGGTGGCATTGTTTCAAAACTGCTTTCTCAGACCATAGTAGCATCTGTTGGCCATTACAATCCTTCTCCGAATTTCAAAACTGATGTCATTCGTTTTATTTATGGCGGTACCAAGGTATATAACATCTTTGACTACCTCGAAGCTGTAGTTCTCAAGTTCCACAGTTGTTCCGAGTCTACTGGACGTCTTGCGCGTTGATACCATCAGCTTGGTCTTCTCGCCGTTTACTGCCAGACCCACTTTGGCACATTCCTTCTCAATTTGTTCCAAGGCGGCTATTACCGTTCTCAATGTTCGACCCATTATGTCGATGTCATTGGCGTAGGAGAGTAACATGTGTTGTTTGGTGTACAGAGTGCCATTTCTGGCCACCTTTGCCTCTCGTATGACCTTTTCCAGCAGGATGTTAAAAAGGTCACACGACAAACTGTCAACTTGTCTGAATCATCGTTCGGTATCCCTTCCGATTTTTACTGCTGCTATTGTGTCAGTTGCATAGCCGAATTAATTTTCCAGGAATGTAGAACGCAGACATGGCTTTAAACACATCGAAAGGATATGGCTATCGAATGCGGCTTTATAGTCGGCGAATAGGTGGAATGTGTCGATGTATTTTTCGTGGGTTTTTTTCAGGATTTGGCGCAGAGTGAAAATCTGGCCAATCTGAAGCCGCATTGGTATGATCCAATAATGTCATTCACCATTGGCTTCAGTTGTTCACATAGTACGCTGGATAGCACTTTATATGCGATGGGAAGGAGACTTATTCCTCTATAATTGGCACATATTGTCTTGCCTCCATTTTAGCCACGGGACACAGGCTAAAATTGTACTAATCAGCTGGTGCATGCTCCTTACCAACATCTGACGACCAGTCTTGAATAGTTCGACTTGTAACCCATCGGCCGTTTGATTACTATTCTAACCTCATCTTAGCTAGGTGGTATACACTCTATACCCTCATCTATTATTGGTTCTGGGGTATCCTCTTTATCGCTACTATTTGATACCAGAAGTTTTTCAAAATGCTCCTTCCAGATCCTCAGCACGCTGTCTGTATCTGTCACCAGATTTCCTTCTTCATCTCTACAGGAGGAAGTGCCTGCACCAAAGCCTTCGGTTTGGTGTTTTACTCGTTGGTATAATTTCCGGACTTCATTCTGACTCCTGTACATCTCGATTTGGTCACGCTCACGTTTTGTTCTTGTTCTTTTTTCAGTTATCTGCAAATACGTTTCTCTTCTCTCCTTTTCTACCGATAATTCTCCATCGCATTACGTGCTGCTACTGTGTTGCCCTATACGCTGCGTTTTTTCGCCTCAGTAGCATTACGACAATACTGATCGTACCACGGATTTCTTGATGGTGGTCTTTGGTAACGAAGTGTTGCTTTTGCTGCAGTTTATAGGGAGTGGGTAATTCTTTGCCATTGTACTTCTATATTTTTATCGGGACAAGGAGTACTTTCGTCAAGCAGTTGGGTAAGTTTGGCGGAGTAGACTTCTACTATCTGCTGTGTTTGCAGCTTTTCGACGTCGAGTTTCCGTGTTATATTACATCGCACCTTTGCTGCTACATTAAGACGATTGCGAACCTTGGCTGCTACAAGGTAGTGGTCCGAACCTATATCCGCTCCTCGGATCGATCGAACGTCTAAAACACTGGATGAATGCCTTCCGTCTATTACAACATGACCGATTTGATTTCTCGTTGTTCGATCGGGAGAGTGGCCTTGTGTATATCGAGATGCTTAAATCTGGTGCTGCTAACTACCATGCTTTTGCTGCTGCGAAGTCAATCGACCTCATGGCGTAGTCGGACGTTTCTTCATGGAGGCTGAATTTTCCGACGATGGGGCCTAAGATATTTACTCTTCTGATTTTTGCATTAAAATCTCCTACCAGAATTTTAATATCATGGCCAGGGCAACGATCATATGCTGTTTCTAGGCGCTCGTAAAAAATGTCTTTGGTCTGTTCATCTTTGTCTTCCGTCGGAGCATGGGCACAAATGAGACTGATGTAGAAGAACTTCGCTTTTATATGGATTATAGCAATTCGCTCATCTATTGGAGTGAATCTGGAGACGAGGCCCTTTATTATCCAATTAACCATAAATCCTCAGCCAAAATCATGTCTCGTTTCATGGTAGCTATAGTACAGGGCGTAATCATCCGATTTACTTACTTCAGTCCCTTTCCATCGCATATCCTGTAAGACAATAATATCGTCTTTGTACCTCTTAAGTACATCCGCCAAAGTGAAAACTGCGACTATTCTGTACAACGTGTGCACATTCCAATTGCAGATCGTGGTCCTTTATACGTTTGCGGGGGTGGTCAACATTAGAGGGGTTTGGTTTTCTTTTTCGTTACTTTTTCGTAGTAAGAGGGGTTTTCCGAGTATGGTCAACTAAGCCGACGCCTCAACCCATATTTTATAGTTCTTATGGGTGAACTCTCGGCACATATTAGCTCACTATTACAATGGATGATGAAAATAGTTACCCCAGGTGACACCGCGGGAGGTAATTATTCACAATTGAGATGATAGAGGGACCAAGACAAGCCTGGTCTTCGCCATGTTAAAGCCAATCAGAGCCGTTGCTTCGTATCTATCATCCCCTACGTCACCACTACGCCTTATATAGTCTTTAATTTTTTTTAAATCTACGCCTTATACAGTCTCTGAAAAAATTATTAAAATATTCAGAGAGTCAAAATTCCCTGCCCGGCGCCTGTTCACCCAACTATTACTGCAAACTAGTTAACAATGCAAAACTTAAATGCAAACTAATAACAATTCATATTCATAAACATATTAAAATTGAACTTCATGTTCATTCAATGAGTCTAAGTATGCATATTTTACGAATTCATATAAACACATACACACATGCCCCCTCGAACACACGCATACAATCTTGCATGGTTCACAAACTGTCATTGTTTGGCTTTTACATTTGTTGTAATATTTTGCAACTGTGTTAATATAATAGTCACTTGCACACACACTCACCGAAACATACATACATAGTAGTGTGTATGTCTGCATGGTTAATGTTCGACAAGCAAAACAGCGTCGTAACATATGCAACAGGAAATCGGAAATGCTATTCTAAGCATTTAAAATTTAGCACAATCATACACAATGGGAATATGTGCGTTCGTGTGTGTGTATGTTTGTCTGTTTGTGTAACGGGACAAGAAGGACAAACAAACAAAACTTTTACCTAAATGATTTACATTCAAAATTTTCTCATTGGATGCGGAGGTATGTATGTGTGTGGGTGTGTGAATATATTTTGTTAGAATTATATTTTTGTATCAAATTTTATTAGAATATATTACTATAATTATGTACATTAGGGTGGGTCATGTTTTTACTAATACATGATATTTAAAACAAATTAAATAGTTCGGCTTCTTGTAAATTAAAAAATTCCGAAAGTGAATCCTCCAATTTCAGAATATTTTATATCCCGATGTTAAGCCTTCTTTGGGAGACTAGATTCGAAATAATATATTTTTTTAGAATTTTTTGAATACATTTAAAATATTGTATACGGACCAATATAGTAATAAATTTGCAAGGCTATCCCAAAATTTCTCTAAGGTTCCATTTATTATTTTTTAACCGGTTTGTATAATTGAAATTTCCTTTTTCATTTTCCTATTTTCATTTAGTTTTCCCTTCCTTCCTTTTATTGCACATTTACTATCGACCCACCCTATTGTGTTATATATTCAGTCATATATTCCATTATATGTCATCGTATGTTTTTGTATATATTTATATGACTTCTTTTATAAAGTTCAAAGCGACAATTTACACATTGACATTTTATGACACTGTGACTGTAACTCTGTGTGTGTGTGTTTTTATGGATCGGATGGCTGTAAATGTTGTGTTAATAACGTGATAATTGCAAAATTGTGAAATCACCACCATATGACTATAATAATCATACAAATTATAATAATAACAATTTTTCATTAGTGCCAACATGGTGTTTAAAGACAAAATGTAAATGTTCGGATGACATTGATTTTTTCTATCCAATGAGAATATTGACAACATTTAATAGAATAATAATGACAACAATGAAATATAAAGACCATCAGTTAAGTCTAAATGGCCATTAATTATGTATTTGTACCTAAAATGAGAATTAGGCGTAGATTTCTTAAAATGTATTTTCAAGGTCCAAAATAGTAAAAGACATGGGTTTTATAAATTCATTTTTCAAGGTCAGCAATAGGCGCGAATTATTTAAAATTTATTTTTCAAGGACAGCAATAGGCGTGTTTTTTTTAAATTTACATTTAAATGACATAAATAGGCGTTTTTTTTTTTAAATTTACATTTAAATGACATAAATAGGCGTAGTTTTATTTAAATTTACTTTTCAATGGCTATCAAAACAATAGGCGCGGATTTAAGAAAAGTTCAAGGACAGCAATAGACTTGGATCACTTAAATTTTTTTTCAAGGGCAGCAATAGGGGTGGATTGTTCAAATTTAATTTTCGGGAATATTTTTACAGTATGTGAGGAAATATCGATTAATATTTGCATTTATTATATCAAATCTAATATATTTTATAAAAAAAACTATATCTAAGCTATATCTAAATCTGAACCGATTTTCACGACACTTAACACACATCATTCTATACCTAATTCATTACGCTATGCCAAATTTCGTGCAAATCGAAAGATATATAGAGACTTTGGTACACCATTTACATTAATTCGGACGGAAATATATATGGGATTCCATGCATATTCTCAAAAGGAACCATGTGTCTATCTCGTTTCCTTTTGCCGGTTACAAACATATGCACAAAAACATAATACCCTGTACCAGTGTGTAGTGAAGGGTATAAATATATCAGTCACAACAGAACGAACAGAGGTCAAAGCCTATGTTGAACAGTAAAAGTTTCTGGCACACAGCATCATTTTTTTTGTTTTAATTATGTGGTCACTTCCAAGTCGATGTTTTTCATAAAATCCATTATTTGTGGAAAACTGCATGCAGTATTCTGAATTAAAATTTTCTTAAAAATATCTCCAACGAAACTAATGCTGATCAAACATTTTTTACCACAGTTAATGTTTTAAGTACCTGACCACCATTGCATATACACAGAATATTGCACAGGTTCCGGTCGTGGTCGTTTACTACGTTTTCCAGCACAGCGGTTGATTTTTATTTGAGAACAGTTATCAAATACCCATGGTGCTTATATTGACTAATTGCTTTTCATGGATGTAGCCAAGACATACACCACTATTCTTAGGTTGGCAATGCGATGTCTCTATATAACTTACCGCACTTTTAAACATACAAGAAACAAAACACAACATACTCTGTGGTATGGTGGTTTTCAAAGTCATATTAAGTTGGATGTCGGGGAATATCTGTACACTGCTTTTGGTGCCAACTAACCCCACTCCCCTCATAATGGTCAAAAGTTAGCTGAAAATGAATTATGTTATATTCTTCGAACGGACTATCTGATTTGAAGCAATAATAATATTTTTATCTTAACTTGTATAAAGTATTATCAATCCACTGATTCCGGTGCCTCGTACACAAAAGCTTAAATTTTTGAATATCTATTTATACAATATTTAGCGACTCAATCTATTTATTTTTATTATACCCTCCATCAATTTACTATGGGAGTTTTGAGTGTATTTTTTCCACAGAATTGGCTGAAACTTAGTGTTCGTATTGGGTGACAAATATCTCCATTTAACCCTTTCAGCGTCAATAAAAATTTTGTCGGAATAAAAATCTAAAATTTTGTACTTAAAATCATATGAAGGCACAGAGTTTAGAAAAAAAGCAATTCTTATTTTAACCCTCGGACAGTTTTGTCTGTCTTTCAGCAAAAACAAAGACATCAATTGTAACGGTACATAGGATAACCGAAAAATTACAAAGGATGAGAGTAATTTTAAATGTCAAATATATTTGACAAAAACACTGAAAGGGTTAAAATTATAAATGTAGGTCAATTTTTCGGTTAGCCCCCATACAAGGGTACCCCGAATATTCTATAATTTGAGGTTCTTGAACGCGTTCAACCGAATTAGCTGTAATTTGGATTTTTATACCCTACACCATAGTATGGAGGGTATATTAATTTTGTTATTCCCGTGTAACTCATCGAAATCTTAATTTCTGACCCTATAAGGTATATATATTCTTGGTCCGTCCGTTCGTATACACCGTCCATCCGCCCGTCTGTTGTATTCACGCTATCCTCTGAAGGAATTGAGATAGGGTGCTGACATTTTGCATAGGGTTGTCTTTCGTCTGCAGGCAGGTCAAGTTTGAAGATGAGTTTAGGTATCTAGGGTTCTGAAATTCAGCACATTGGGTTCTTTGTTGGTACAAAATGTTTCCACGAAAAATTATAAATATCGGTCCGCTTTTTCTGGTAGACCCCATATAACGGTACCCCTAATTTCCCGTAGTTTATGGGTTCTTAAGCGCGTTTTTAAACCGAATTCGCTGAAATTTGGTACATAAGGTTCTTATTGGGTAACAAATTTCTCCCCTAAACATTATAAATATAGGTCAATTTTTTCGGTTAGCCCCCAATTTTCTATATTTTGGGGTTCTTGAACGCGTTTTCAACAGAATTAGCTGTAATATGGTTTTTTGTAGTCGTATATGGTAACAAATGTACCTCCCAAAAATTATTAATATTCCCCCTATTAGAATAGTTTGTCCATAGAAGGAGGAATATTCTGTACTTGAAAGTATGGAATTCTAAGACGATTTAGGCATCTGTTGTAGTCATTCTACCTTCGGAGGATATCGAGATAAAAAACTAGAACGTTAGGTTCAAAAATCAACTATATTGGCCCGCATTTAGGCGACGCCCCCATATAATGATACCTACCGATATTCGGTATTTTAAGTATTTAGCATGAAGTTTCGAAATTGCGATATATCAGTCCTCAATTAGGCATAGCACCTCACATAATGAGAACTAGAAATTGTCGTTAATTCCTACACAATGTAATCAATATATAGCATCCATGGACGTACCCATACAATTTTTTCTGCAACTACAATTTCATATTGAACCAACAGCTTCCACCCGAACCACCTGAAATAAAAGCTGCGTACGTTGGTGTGGCCTCATATAATGTTGCACTCTAATTTGCAGTATTTTTTGGATTTTATATACATGTTCCACACCATCATGCGTCGTAAATATCGGCCCACTTTTTGGGGTTTTGTGATAGAAAAAATCTCCATTAAAAATTGTTGAAATTTGTATTTGGTGTACATTATGGTTTACAGCAATCGCTTGGTGAAATTGTCGGTATGGATATACTTTTTGGTATGTTAGGCCGAACCTAACATTTTTCTCCACTTGCTTAATTTGAACCTGTAACTTCTTAATAATGTCTTTTTAATATTTCAAGTGAAATTTTTAAAAATCTCTGCAAGATATAAGCGATTATTGTGTACGAGTAGGTGTCAGTGTGAGTCTTTCTCAACAGTTCAATGTGTTTTTCTCGAAACAGTGTTGACGGACAGGGGCATATTTGGGCCAAATCGGATATTCCGAAAAATGTTAAATAAAGTCCTATATAAATAATGGATTTATTTTTCCTCAACCTAATATATGTATGCGAAGTTGCAAGTCTATTATATAATGTATGTTCATTTGCCAGCCGGTTGAAAATCGTTTTCGAAGAAGAGTCCAATCGGTTTACTATTTCTGATATCTCCTCAGCCAATAACCAACATTTTATAAACTTGTAAACATAATATTAACCGAATGGACTGCAGTACTTTTATCAACTCTAAATTAAGTCTGAAGACGGAACCCATCGGCCCACTCCTTCTGGTATCTCACCCACAAAGTGTGAAAATTTGCCATGAAATCGCCATGAAATATTTGAGAAGCATCTACACTTCCTCGTAGGCGAAATTAGCTACGCTACAATGTCATATCCCCTACACAAATGTCCCGTTAATTTCGCCAATATGATCGAAGTATAATCTGGCTCTATAGGATTATTATTTTTCATCGGTGAACGAGGGTGATATTGAGTTAATTAATTTGACCATCTCTGACACCAAAAGACATGCCTCTCCCACAAATCCCAATTGTAAACAATTTTATTGAAATACACTTTCAATGGCTATTTCGAATGACCTTCGAAATGCATCGCCAATAACTAAGTTCCATTCATGGAAAAAAGTGTTACAACAAAAACAAATACACGAGACCTTTGTGTCCCTCATTGTGAGCACCGCACCAAATTTGTTTAGTTGGGTAAAAAAGGGAATGTAAAATTTACTTTTTTTCCGTTCGTTGTAGGAGTAACAAAAAGAGAACTTCAGTTCGTGGATTTAATAAAACAACAGGCAGTAGTGTGGCAGTGGTGGTTGTGTTGATGTCGGTAATCAAATGACCTTTGCCATAATTTACGATAAAACAATAAAACGTACAAACATACTGACACACTTCCAACAAAACAATAATATCGACAGCGGCAACAACAACAGCAACTACTACAACCACAGAAAATGTGGTAAAATGCATTGCAAAATGTCTCATTGTGTTTACCACCACAAAAAAGGGTTTGCGTTTGCTTTAGCCAAAATAAGAAAAGAAACAAACCAGCAACAAATACTAAAGAGGTAAATACATGGCATTGTTGTTAGGCATTAAGCCAACAACAAGTTGGCCAGCCAACCAACCAGACAGACGAACCGTTTTGAACATGCAAAGTGTTTGGAGTCAATCAATCAAAAATCCGTGTTTTGCATACAAAAATGGTGCACTGCCATGAAAGCGGGGCAATGGGTTTTGCGGGTGTCAGCCAGCGGTGCTGCTGTTGCTGGCATTTAAGCATGTGCTGTTGTTCTATTATTTTGTTTGGTTTTTGTTGCTGCAACTCTATTGAATTTGCTGTTGTTGCTATTTGCAATCATTTTGTTACGAATAGCAACAAAATAATTTCATTTTTTCCACTTCCACTTTTTTTGAATTACTAGACGCACGTTTTCTTAACTATGGCAGAATTGTTGTTTTGTTGTTGTATTTTATGATTGCTTGGAGTAGCAAATTTTTGCATTGTTTTTGTTTTTCGTCATCATAAAATTTAGATCGAGGTTAATTTGAATCTTTAGAGAGGCATTAAAGCGTATGAAATTTGAAAAAAAAAAAACCAAATAATAATATCTTGAAATATTGGCAATATTCTTGGTATTGATTGAATCGAAATGGATTGGTATGCAGTTGGAATTTTGATTAAGTTTGGAGTTTATAATAGAGACTGAAAAATATCCAAATATCACACTTTTTTAAATTTCAGAATACTGTCTATAATTTTGACACAGATTATTTCTGATATTAGAATAATCTACACAACTATGTTGTCAGGGTATTATAGCTTTGTGCAGCCCCAAGAGTTTGTAACGCCGCGAAATATTGGTCCCAGACCCACCGTTAAGTATACCGATCGTCATATCTCGACTAGCTGAGTCCATCTAGATATGTGTGTCCGTCCGTCCGTCTGACCATTATAATTTGTAAACACGATACATGCCACAGTTATGGACCAATCTTCACGAAATTTTGCATGTAGAATGGGTTTTGCCCAATGAAGACCCCTATTGATTTTGGTAAAGATCGCTTAATATTTAGGGGATGAAATGGACCAAAAACTGAATTTTTGTATGAATTTCTGGTCGCTCTAGAGGCTGCAATTATGGCCCAAACATCGCGCCACATGGAGAAGGGGATCGGACCAAAGAATAAGCATGCCTGTTTTGATAAAGATCGGTCAATATTTAGCGGGTCAAATGGACCCTGACTTTTGTGTGAAAAAATGACAAAATTTGTATTCTATAGCGTATAGATTTACCCCTGAAGGACATAGAACCGAGAAGTTGATAGTATATCCAAGAGGAGTGGTTGACCTTTAAATTGATACCAATTATATTGTCGTATGTACTCGGATATAGGAGTTACATATATTACAGGTGCTTACGTACTCAGATATTATTTAGTAAACCATTAACACGCGGGAGGGCGGAAATATAGCGCGGATCGCTTTGGAATTTTCCATGAGAAACCAAGTATGGTCAAGGACAACGCCTATAATTTTCGGTGATGATCAGATAATAATATTGGGATGGGGTTGACCGAAAACTTAATTTTTTGTTTCTTTTTTCGAGTCGATATATAGGCCCCAATTGAAAGCCGAACATCTTAACACAACCCACGGTGATGGGAATCTGGACAACTAATTAGAAGGACTGTACTGAATATTAGTAATATTTGATGACCTCTAGTCGGTCAAGAGGGTGCAAATATAGCGAAATATTTTCCATGCTCAGAATATATAACCACCGAAAGTTAGATTTTCGTGGAAGAAGTGTAGGGTATCATATGGTCGGCCCCCTCCGATTATACTGCCCCGCTCACTGGTTTTATTTAATTTGGCTTTATAATACGGGTTATATATAGGAGCTATAGTGGCCATTTTCTATATAGATATATGTAAGCCTCCGAAATCACAATAATTACAGTCATTTCAATGGGAAAAAGGCTTAAAACTAAGTTATGTGGTGTTTATGCCAAAACGTGGATCGAAATACCCATATTGCAATAACAAACATCCTGTGAAAAATTGTGATTTCATCAGACACACGGACAGGTAAATAAAAACCTAAAACATCAAACTAAAGTCAATTCGATTTAAAATCTATTCAAATTCCTTAAAATAAAAAAAGAAAATGGGAAGAAAAAGTTTTTCAAATGTGACTCAATTATAAAAATAATAAAAATTTAGAAGTTCCGCACTATATGGAGTATTACTAAATGTTGACCGATAAAAAGAAGTTACGAAAGGAATGGAGGAGGATATAAAATTTCCAAAATTAGGCAGGCATTAATATAATAGTTCGGGGAAAATAAATCCATTATTTTTAAATAGTTCTGCCTTATTTAACATGTTTCTGAATGTCCGATATGCACCGTTTTATTGTATGATTTGTTGCCATTTTAAACGTAACTTCATAATGCCTCTCTCGTAACTTCATAACGCTTTCTATCTGCAAAAAAAACTCTAGGTGTTTCACAATCCTCCCTAGATACCAATTTTTATCATTAAAGAAATTTTGCAATGCAATAAAAAGATGATTGGTGCCAAGTTCGGACTGTATGGCAGATGCATTAAAACGTCCAATCCAAGCTCCCGAAGTTTCTGGCGAGTGACTGTAGAGGTGTATGGCCTAGTGTCGTCCTGGTGGAACACGACACCTCTCCTGTTGGCCAATTCTGACCGTTTCTGGTCAATTGCTATCTTCAAACGGCCCAGTTGTTTACAGTAGCGATCAGAATTTATCATTTGGCCATATGGAAGCAATTCATAATAAATAATCCCCTTCCATTTCCACCAAATGCATATCGTATGTGATCAATTTCTCATCTCCAGTCACCATCCGTTTAAGAAATGGGTCTATCTCATTCCGTTTGGCCAAGGCTTCGCAGATGGAAATTCGATTCATCCTATTTTTTTCTGTTAATTGGTGTGGCACCCAAACATCGAGCTTCTTTTTGAATCCAGATATATGTAAATGGTTTAAAATGGTTTTATGGTCGATTTTTAGCTCCATGGCTATGTTACGACTGCTAATATGCCGGCCATCTTCGATCATTTCTACGATTTTATTGATATTTTCGACGAATGGATTTATTTTCCCCCAACCTAATATATAAAATAATACAAATCGAGAAGTTCCGCATTGCATGGACTTTTACAAAACGTTAACCGACAAAAAGGATGTTACTAACGGAATGGCAATGAAAATATAAAATTCCCAAAATTAGGCAGGGTTGTGTTAAATCCAGGGCAACTAGCGTAGAGAAAAATTCGCTTCATCATCTGGGTCCAATCCTTTTCAGACAATTCGGAGTCGAAGGGAGTAACCAATTCCATCCAAACTTTGCACATGATAATATTTCTTCCAAACCTTTTCAGACAATTTGGAGTCGAAGGGAGTAACCAATTCCATCCAAACTTTGCACATGGTATTATTTCTTCCAAACTTAGTAAAACTTCAAAGATGCGGAATATCGGTCCACTCATTCTAGACCTCTCAGACAAAATGAACAAAATTGTATAAAAAATTAAATGTATAATATCATGCGAGCAGACTACCCTATTTGAACCAATCATTGCATAATCTATTATCTTAGATCAAGCCTAGATCAAATCGGAAGATGGGACCAATTGGCCCAATCTTTCTGGTAACCCCCCACCAAAAAAAAATTCTACATTATGTAAATTTGTAAATTGTATTTGAAGCGATTTGATCAACATTAAATCCAAAACCACTATAATAAGATATGAAAGAAAAATACTCCGAAAGATCTACGGGCCGATCTGCGTCGACGGTGACTATCGGCGTCGAATGAACCACGAGCTTTACAATTTGTATGCAGATATCGATAGCCAGGCCATGTTGTACGAATGAATGAGAATGCCCCAGCTCAAAACGCATATAAAAGCTAGCCTACTGATGGTTCCCGTAGAAGGGGAAGGCCACAAATCAGTTGGAAAGACCAAGTAGAAAACAACATCTTGGAACAAGGTCTTTCAAATTGGAAGAGATGCGCCCAAGACCGTCGCGTCTGGAAGTCTTTTCTAAGATCGGCTTATGGAACGAAAGTTCTGTCACAAGCCAGCTAAGTAAGTAAGTACTTTTATAAGAACATATACCTTTTATAAAAGAAATAAAAACAACAGTGTGTAACTCCGAAGAACTCCGTAAAACATAGGCTGAAGGTGTATATCTTTCGGCAACACCGACTGACACTTGTTACTTGCTTTTCTGTTTTTCTGGTCTCTCTAGAGGCCAAAATGATCACCCGAACATCACAAAACTTTATATGGAGGATGGGGTCTGGCCCAGGAATAAACATGACTCATTTGAAGAGAATCGGTTAATATTGGACCAGACTTTTGTGAAAAATTAAAAAAATTGTTTTCTATGGGGTATATATATTTACTCCCAAAGGACATAGACTCGACATGTTGATGGTATATCTGAGAGGAGTGGTTGACCTTTAAATTGATGCCAATTATAGTCTCGCCCGGGGAAGGAAATCTGACCAATTAGGGCTAATTTGATAATATTCAGTAATATACTGAAAATATGCCAGGGTAACGAAGATGAGCTGATGACCTCTAATCCATTAAGAGGGTGCAAATATCGCGAAATAATGCCAGGCTTGGAATATAGATCCACAAAATGTTAGAGTTCCGAAGTAGTTGTGTAGGGCATCATATGGGCGGGTCCGTCCTAATCCACTCACTGTTTTTATTATATATTATATGTACCCTAATATATGTTTCTTAGACCTATTTCTTTATATCATTAAGGGGCCCCCCATTCTCGGGGTCAAAATTTTTGTTGGTATAATTCGAATCTACACTGATTAAAGAATGTCTCTACAAAATTTCAAGTGAAAATCTCAGGAACTCTTGAAGATATAGTCGATTTATTGTGTCAGCTTCAAGTGACGGCTGAAGGGCTTCTCAAACTTTAAACGCGTTTTTCTCTAAAAATTTTTTTGCGAATGACGGGCACGATAACTCAAAAACTAATAATCCAATCGGTTCCAAATTTTGCAACGTTTCTCTGGGAGTGTATAGCTCTCGTATGAACTAGGATAAAACCAATCGGTGAAGATATTCCTTATTTTTTAACTTGGTTTTTGGTAAAAAATCGGCAATTTTCCTAAAATATTTTTTCAAAATTCCACCATGTTGTTAATTTTAGAGCGAAGTCAATAATCCTAGTTCATGCGAGAGCCAGACATGTACTCTTTCTAACACCGTTGGAATTTTCGGATTCCGATGTTCCAGTGAGGAGTTATCATGCCCGCCATCAAAAATAAGGACTTTTCTTTAATTACAAAAAACAATAACAAAATTTTTTTGTAAATTATTTTTCTTCTCTTTTAAATCTTCAATTATATATGTGCAAAGTTACAAACCTTTACAAGCATTTGTATTCATTTACCAGCCCATTGAAAATCTTGAAAAATTAAAATCGGGAATGGGGGGGTTCCCTTAAATCACCGTCTTCTCCTTTTTCGTTTCTGTAACGTTCATTGTGATTTGAAAGTTTAAGAAGTTATTTTTTATATTTTTTAATTTGATTTTTGTGATTTTTGGTTTATCATTGCAAAGGCTACATATCGTTAAAACCTCTACTATATCAAGGATTATTATTCGACATGGCATTTTGTTCACGCCTAGTCGAAAAAAGCCATTTTCGATTTGTAGAAAGTAGTAACAGTGTAGCCTATAAACCGAATATTAGATCTAATGTTTTTTTAAACGGATTTTCCAAAAAAATTTGAAAGTTCCGCCATTTTGTTAATTGTTGTGCGAAGTCAATACTACTAGTTCATACGAGAGCCAGACGTGTACTCTTTCTAACACAGTTGGAATTTTCGAATTCCGATGTTCCAGTGAGGTGTTATCATGCCCGCCATCAAAAATAAGGACATTTCTTTGATTACAGAAAACAACAACAATTTTTTGTTAATTATTGTTCTTCCTTTTTAAATCTTCAAATATATATATATGCAAAGTTACAAACCTTAATAAGCATTAGTATTCATTTACCAGCCCATTTAAAAAATAAAAAATCGAGAATGAGGGGGATGGTTCCCTCAAGATGGCATAATTTTCAAATACATTTGTTATTTACATTCTAACAGAGCCGCCCAATATTATATATTATACTTTTAAATTTTTATTTTATATATTTTTGTTTAACATTTATAACACTTTTGCATTATTTTTTCGGTAATTATTAAAATACCAATGTCCTTGAAAAAATATTCTGCATATTTGGGCCACTATACACAACACGTGCGTAGACGTCGTGACTCTCGCCAATTAATCTACCAGATTGTATATAACACATAAAACACGAGCGTGCTCGTTTCTTAAGTCTTTTGTTTTGTGCATTGAACATAAATCACAAAGAAACAAAAAACAATTCAATAAACAAAAACAAATCGTAAAAAAATGCTATGAAAAATTGTGTTGCCTACCAAAGAACAGTTATATTTGAAAATACAAACTGCTTTCGCTTTCAATGTTAGATTATAGGCTGACAACAACATAATAACAATAGGGTGTTACGAATTAATTGCTACAAATTAATTAAAGAAAAAGCCCTATCGGATGTTTGTCGCTTCTCTCAAAACCTGTGTCATCTTTTCTCTCTCTCTCTCTCTCTCTCTATCTGCCGCTCACATTTTGTAGTATATTTTTACTGACAAAAAACGTCAGTAAAAAAAAGTAATCGGTAATTTTTGTATTATATTACCAACCAGTTCCATTTAATTTTTACTGTGTGCAAAAAAAAAGTTACTTCAATGTAATGACCAACAGACGACTTCCATAGTCAAGTACTTCGGGTAATTTAATGCTTAAATGGCTGTCTTCAATTAACACCGCATTGTGTTTACTCCGTATTTTAATGATCATATAAAAAGTAAGTAATGAAAGTACTTAACATTTTATTTGGTAGTTTTTCGGCTTTATTTGGATGGGAATGTATAGAAGTTGAATAGATGACAAATTTATTTTATGAAATCAAACAACATGCGTGATGTAATAATCATAACAATATAAGTGAAAATACATAATCAACAGCTCCAATAAAAAAAATTGGCACTAGCAGAACAATAGGCTTTGTTGGAAAAAATGGACAACCCTGTTGTGGCGCCTTATTATGCCATTATGACATTTTTATTAAATTAAGAAAATATCGCGATGTTGTTTTTTTTTCTTCCCAAAAATATATTGTTATGGGCTGTAAATTTTGCTACCACTTGTTTTTTTACTAGGTACAACCTTTATTTGTTTTGTTTGATTTATTTGCAATGAAATATGTGTGTGTGTTTTCGGAAATGTTAATCTATAAAACATCTTTAAACTATGCAGTTTTTATTAAATAGTATAACTTTAATTAAAAAACAATTTCTAATAAACACGTTTTATGTGTGAATTAGTTGGGTGTTGGCATTTTACTTGTAAGCTCATCATAAATTTCTTTTATATTTTCCGGTCGAATATTGTTCATGTCACTCTGTAATTAGATGTGATGGACAAGGTCACTGATGTTAATAAAAACCAACATGTTAATTAAAAAATATTTTTTTTCTTTGTTTCAAAATCTTAGAGAATAATAGGTGTGGAAAAATTGACACATTAGAGTTATATAAAATCAACTGAAAACTATTGGTCGATTTTGTCAAATCTGTTGATATCTATAGCTGCACGTTATTAATGTTAGGTAAAGATAATACTTGGAACGTTTGAATCAAATCGCAAATTAATTTCTTATTGGAACCTTTATTTTTTCAAAATTTTGTAGGTATAAAAAGAAATCTATGGGACTCATCTTTGGACTTGATTCAGGTTTCTTCAAAAGCGGAAAGTTTAGTATATCATCCGATATTTCATATGTGAATAATATTTTTCAAATATTTGACCATTTGTACTGGAGGTACAAGGAGGAGCTTAACCTCAAACACAAACTATATACGGTTTAATAAAAAATATTACGATGTGTATATAATTCGATTCAAATCGCATGATATTATAACATTTTGAAAGTTAGTGAGGTAGGTGAGTCTATATCGTCGAATTTGATATAAGTTTGTGCAAAGTTCGACTCAAAATGGTATTATAAGAATTTGATTTCAAGTCACTTGCGGTGTAAACCCGATATACAGATCGGATGATGAACACCTTTGATCGTATAAAATTGTAAAGGGTGATTTTTTACGATCTAAAGGAGAGTTTTTCCAAAAAAAAAGAAATAAAAACCTGTGAGCGGAGCAGTACAATCGAACGGGCCCGACCATACAATACACACTGGCCGATTAGATGTCAACAGCACCTCTTCCTTACACTGACATATTTTCCGAATATTATAAATATTCAGTACAATCCTTCTAATTACTTGTCCATATTCCCTTCACCGTGGGTTGCATTGTAATGTTCGGCCTATAATTGTGGCCTATAGATCGACTAGAAAAAAATATAAAAAAATTACGTTTTCGGTCCACTTTGTCCCAAAGTTATTATCTGATCATCACCTAAAATTGTAGGCGTCGTCCTTGACCATAACTGGAACCTCATGGAACGTTTCAATGCGATCAGTGTGATAATGGGTTACTAAATAATATCTGAATACGCAAGCATCTGTAAATATGTATGTGTAACTCCCACATCCGAGTACATTCGACAATATAATTGGTATCAATTTAAAGGTCAGCCACACCTCCTGGATATACTATCAACTTCTCGGGTCTATGTCCTTCACGAGTAAATATATATGCCATACAATATAAATGTAATTTTAATTTTTGTAATTGTAATTTTTCACACATAAGTCAGGTAAAAACAGGCATGCCTATTCTTTGGCCCGATAAGCATGCCTGTTTGGTTAAATTTTTGCGATGTTGGGGCCATAAATGCGGCCACTGGAGTGCCCAGAAAAACCGACAAAAATCAACAACAACAATAGGGGTCATTGCCAGAACGCATCCTAAATGCAACATGTGTTCATAACTGTGGCCTGTATCGTGTTTACAAATTATAATAGACAGACGGACGGATGGACCGACACACATGTCTAGATCGACTCAGCTAGTAAAAATATGACGATAGGTATACTTAAAGGTGGGTCTAGGACCAATATTTCGCTACAAACTCTTGGGGCTGTACAAAGCTAAAAAACCCTGACAACATAGTTCTGTAGGGTATAATAATTTAACGTTGGAAATTTGTTTAGAGGTCCTTCCGCTTAGTCCATTTTTTGCATACTCTCAAAAAGTGGATCTTCGTCCAACTATTGAAGAAATAATTAGCCTTTAAGCTAAAGGAATTAAAAACGGTATCGAAAGGTCGTTAAGTTCGGACGAACAAACTCTTTGTATCCTTCACCAATAGGAAGCAAAAACAATAAATTCAATTTCCGGTAGTTTCATATATTTCAAGAAAGAAATTGGCAGTGAAGAAAGATTTTCCCTTTTGAGAAATTGTTACAGCTACTTCGATGGGGAAAATGTGTTTTGGATTTTCAAAATATAGAAAATGAGGCCGAATATTATTATGTTAAAACATTGACCTATATTTAAGATTTTCTCTAGAGAAGAGCTGTATCTTCTGAAAACCCGAATCTAATTATGGCGCCTATGTCAAAACAGGGACCCATGTTGAAAATTTCATGCAAGAATTTGAAATGCCAACTGCAGTCTCTTCGCACAATGAAGTGTTGTCTCGTTTTATAGTGATTTTGTATATTTTCTGCATATTTATACCTAACATCAAAAAATTTCAGAAAATGTAGCCCCGCCATACTTTCGGTAATATAGCCGCATTTTCCCATCAACGTAAAGATAATAGGTTCAAATCGGACAATCTATTCGCCTGATATTGGACAATCAATTCGCCTGATATTGGATTTATAAATATTGAAATTTTTGACCCTTTGTGGGGGTGGACTAATGGATTCCTTCTTCAAACTTGATGTAGGCTTGGTCAAGATAGCAGAAGGAGTGGACCAATGGGTCTCATCTTCAAATTTCATCTAGTCTTGGTAAAGATAATATGTTGTGCAAAGTTTGATTCAAATCGGACATTCCATTCGCCTGATATTGGATCTAAAACCATTATTTCGATGAGGCACATTTTCGCCGTATAAAAGTTAGACATAAGGCTGAGGGTATAAAACATGTATGTCGCAAATTGTCTACATATGTCTATGTTTTTCGATGTGGTTCAACGTTTTACCTTTTTCTCCCATATAAAGTTCCGCCCATATTCGCTAGTTTGAAGGTTGAATGTTTTTGAATGTTCTAGACTTTCAGAATAAGGGTCGTACCTAAATTCATGCGTATGCGTACGATTTTATTCACCTCAAAAGTTAAATACATGTATTTCAATGAATGTTACCCAAATACGCATTGCGTATAAAAGTATAAAGTTAAAAAATTTCAACATTGACAATGCGTATTTTGATTTTTTTTGTTTTTTTGAAAATATAATTCCAGCCATTGAAAATTTTGTTTTTCTATAAACGTAAACGTTTTTCGGTTAATTAAGAAAATGTTTTCATCCATTTTCGCCGTGTTCAATTGACACACAAGTAAATAAGGTCCTTTCGTATTTGGGTAATACGGACGGTCAACAAACCCTATAAAGGTGAGAAGGTGGGTATTTTAGTACGCAATGCACTGAATTTAGGTACGGGCCTAATATTATGGAAAAAGTCCGCAGTCGTTTGAAAGCATTTCGAAGGTTCACATTTGTGAAGTAGGTGTAATTGACATGAACAGTTTTTAGTAACAGAATTCGATTCTTTGGATATAAACGGTTCCCACTGTAATATAGAATCGTATAAGATTCTAATCACATTTTTTAGGACTAGGAGTCTATAATTTAACATTTCTGGTTCCAATATAATAAAATCTGCAGGAGTAAAAGTTTCACTATAGATTCATATTATTTATAGATTCATACTATTTATTAGTGGGGAAAGTATGGCATTGTCCGCCTAGAGGTTAGGTTTCGGATCTCGTCACTCATGCTCATCAGTTCCCTTAGTTTTTTGTTGGGATATTCTTTATAATTATGACTTCTTTCTTTACTTCTTTTTCAAAATATTTATCTCTTTACAAATTGTATTATTTTTTATGTAATTCAAATTGCAACCAATTGACGCATTTCCTTAAATGTGCATTGGGATTTAGGGCCACCAAAATGCTTACAGCGCCGGTGGTATACATAACGGTTGCCGATAATTATTATTGACAAACGATTACCAAAAACCAAAAATTAGCCGCTGGCATATGGCCAACTAAATGTAATCAAATGGAATTATCCAATAGTTAAATAGTTATGACATAACTTACAACAGCAACAACAAAAACGTTAAACAAAATTAAATGTTTAATTGTGAGTCTTCTTCTTTGGAAAAAAATTAAAAATACTAAAATAAAACGCATTGCAAACCGCTTGTAACTATTATGCAAACAAATTTACGTCGTTGTCCGATGACCGCCATCTAATCGCCTATTAAATAATCAACCAAAATTAGAAGTTTTAATTGCCGTTTGGGTACATAATTGGCTGGGTGAACGATTTGCGGGACGGACTTACTTATTTGGCGGATATGCATTATGACACCAGCAGCAAAAGTAGTTTTTTGTCATTTGGTTTTTGTTTTAACAATGGTGGTAATGGTGTTGGTGGTTGGTAAATGGTTTACCAATGAGGGGCTGAGGTGAAAAGACGGATTAAGGTTTTAGTGAAGATTGTATGGCCTACACAATTTCAACGATATTCATATTTCAACGAACCTATAATTATTGAATAACAATAATTAAAATATTTGTCTACACCCTTCCGATAAGGTAGAGTGTTAAAATTGTCATTCCGAAAATTTCGCCGGAGACGCCATAAGATATATTCATAATCTTCAACAGATCTAATATTTGGGGACGTAGGGAATGACAGATACCAAGCAACGGCTCTGATTGGCTTTAACATGGCGAAGTCCAGGTTTATCTTGGTCCCTCTTTATTCTCAATCGTGGACTGACCTCACCTTGGGTAGCTATAATCATCATCCGTTGAAATAGTGAGCTTATATGTGCCGCGAGTTCACCCATAAGAACTATAAAAAATGGTTGAGGCACTTGGAATGTGCGCACGTTGAACAGAACAGGCGCAGTTTTCGCCTTGGCGGATGTACACAAGAAGTATAAACCCGATAGTACATACTGCCTTACAGGTAATGCGATGAAAAGAGGCTGGTGTAAGTAAATCAGAAGATTACGCCCTGTACTATAGCTGCCATTAAACGAGACGTAAATTTGTCTGATTTATAATAAAAGACCTCGTCTCCAGATTCACTCCAGTAGTTCTTCTACATCAGTCTTATTTGCGTCCATGCTCCGACGGATGACAAAAATTAACAGAACAAAGACATTTTTTGCGAGCGCCTAGAAACTACATATGGCCGCTGCCCTGGCCATGGCATTAAAATTCTGCTAGGAGATTTTAATGAAAAAATTGGAAAATTCAGCCTCCATGAAGATTCAAGCATCTCGATATACACAAGACCACCTGGATTTCCCCTGATCAAGCAACGGGAAATCAAATTGATCATGTTGTGATAGGTGGTAGGCATTTATCCAGTATTTTAAACGTTCGATCGATCCGAAGGGCGAATAATGATTCGGACCATTACCAGCCAAGGTACGCACGCGAAAAACCCAGCGTATATGGCAACATTGCAGACAGTAGCAACACGCAATGCGATGGAAAATTATCGGGAGAAAAGGAGAGAGGAAAAACGTATTTTCAGAAAAAAGAACAGGAAAAACGAGAACGTTAGTAAATCGAGATATACAGGAGTCAGAATGAAGTCCGGAAATTGTGTATTATCTTTTGGTACACATTTTCCTGAAGAGATGAAGATGGAAACCTGGTGACAGATGCAGATAGCGTGCTGAGGATCTGGAAGGAGCATTTTGAAAAGCTTGTGGTATCAAATAGTGGCGGTGGAAATAGTGGAAGATACCGCAGAACCAATTAGAGATAACGGTATAGATTGTATACCACCTAGCCAAGATGAGGCCAGAGTAGCAATTAATCGGCTGAAGAACAATAATAATGAAGAACAGCAGGTGCCGATGGATTATCAGCCGGACTATTCAAGACCGGTGGTCAGATGCTGGTCAGGAGCATGCACCAGCTGATTTGTAAAATTTGGCTAGAGGAAGGCATGCCCTCTGATTGGAACCTCAGCATCCTCTGTCTGGTGCACAAGCAAGGAGACAAGACGATATGTGCCAACTATTAAGGAATAAGTCTCCTTTCTATCGCATGTAAAGTGCTATCCAGCGTGCTGTGTGAACGACTGAAGCCAATGGTCAAAGACATTATGGGGCCATACCAATGCGGCTTCAGGCCTGGTAAATACACATTGACCAGATTTTCACTATGCGCCAGATCCTGGAAAACCCCCACGAAAAACACATCGACACATTCCACCTATTCGTCGACTATAAAGCCATTCAGAGATGTTTTTAGCCACGCCTGCGTTCAGCATTCCTACAAAATTAATACGGCTATGCAGGATAACTTTAACTGGTACAATATCAGCAGTTAAAGTTATCCGGAAAGGACCTCTCGGAGCCCTTCAATACCGAACGAGGATTCAGAAAAGGTGACAGTTGGCCGTGTCACCTCTTTAACATCCTGCTGGGAAAGGTCATAGGAGATGCAAATGTGAACAGATATGGCACCAAACACCGACGACAACGACATAATGGATCGAACATAGCGAGCGGTAATAGCCCCCTTTGAATGAATTGAGACGGAGTCTTCCAAAGTGGGACTGGCAGTAAATGGCGAAAAGACCAAGCTGATGGTATCAATGCACAAGACGTCCAGTAGATTCCGAGCAACTGTGGAACTTGAAAACTACAGCTTCGTGGAAGTCAAAGATTATTATATATACATTGGTACCGCCATAAACAAAACTAATAACATCAGCTTTGAAATCCAGAGGAGAATAGTGTTGGCCAACAGATGCTACTATGGTCTGAGTAAACGACTCAAAAGCAAGGCCACCTCTCGCTAGAACAAACTCACACTCTACCAGACGCTGATATTACCCGTGCGCAAGCAGATGAGGCAGCTCTTTGAGTGTTTGAGAGAAAAAATCTCCGTAAGATCTATGGGCCGATCTGCGTCGATGGTGAATATCGCCGTCGAATGAACCATGAGCTATACCATTTTTTCTCGGACGTAGTCAGACGTATTGTGACTACGTTAACTAGGCGATCTTGTGAAAATAGATGAAGATGCCCCAGCCCAAAAGGCAAAAGTGAGCCAAGTGATGGTTCACGCAGATGGGGAATGCCTCAAATCCGATGGAAAGATGAAGTAGAATACAACATCTCGGAAAATGGTCTTTCAGATTGGATGAGATGCACACAAGACCGACGTGCCTTGAAATAATTGTTAAGCTCGGCTTATGGAACAACCGTTCTGCCATAAGCCAGCTAAGTATGTAAGTAATGTCTAAACCAGTAAGGAAAGTATTAAAGTCGGACAGGGCTGACTTTATGATACCCTTCATAACTTTGGGTATATTCAACAGATCAATCCTAACAGACGTCGCATTTTAAAAGGACCATCAAAATGATATTGGATCCATAAACATGTCATTTTGCAATCTATACTATTTTTTTTCATTTAGTCAGATAAAGAAGCTATATATAAATCTGAACCGATTTCAACGATATCAGGAAATTTAACACACATCATTCTAGACCATTCAGTACGCTGTGCCAAATTTCGTGCAAACCGAAAGATATTAAGGGACTTTGGTACACCATTTACTTTAAATCGGACGACAATATATATGGGAGCTATATCTGAATCTGAACCGATTTTCACGAAACTTAGCACACATTATTCTAGACTTAATTGAATACAATTTGCTAAATTTCGTGCAAATCGAAAGATATATAGGGACTTTGGTGGACCATTAACATTAAATCGGACGAAAATATATATGGGAGCTATATCTAAATCTGAACCGATTTTCAGAAAACTTAACACACATCATTCTATACTTCATTCATTACGCTGTGCCAAATTTCGTGAAAATCGAAAGATATATAAGAACTTTGGTGCACCATTTACATAAAATCGGACGAAACTATATATGGGAGCTATATCTAAATCTGAACCGATTTTCACTAAACTTAGCACACATCATTCTCACTTAATTCAGTACTTTATGCCAAATTTCGTGCAAATCGAATGATATATATGGACTTTGGTGCACCATTTACGTAAAATCGGACGAAACTATATATGGGAGCTATATCTAAATCTAAACCGATTTTCACGAAACTTTCCACACATCATTCTAGACTTAATTGAATATGATATGCTAAATTTCGTGCAAATCGAAAGATATATAGAGACTTTGGTGGACCATTTACATAAAATCGGACGAAAATATATAAGAAAGCTATATCTAAATCTGAACCGATTTTAATGAAGGATATATAAGGACTTTGGTGCACCATTTACATAAAATCGGACGAAACTATATATGGGAGCTATATCTAAATCTGAACCGATTTTCACTAAACTCAGCACACATCATTCTGCACCTAATACAGAACGCTCTGCCAAATTTCGTGCAAATTGAATGATATATATGGACTTTGGTGCACCATTTACGTAAAATCGGACGAAACTATATATGGGAGCTATATCTAAATCTAAACCGATTTTCACGAAACTTTCCACACATCATTCTAGACTTAATTGAATATGATATGCTAAATTTCGTGCAAATCGAAAGATATATAGAGACTTTGGTGGACCATTTACATAAAATCGGACGAAAATATATAAGAAAGCTATATCTAAATCTGAACCGATTTTAATGAAAATCAGCACACATCATTCTAGGCCTAATTCATTACGCTGTGCCAAATTTCGTGAAAATCGAAAGATATAAAGGACTTTGGTGCACGATTTACATTAAATCGGACGAAAATATATATGGGAGCTATATCTAAATCTGAACCGATTTTTCCCAATTTCAATAGGGTTCGTCCTTGGACCAAATAAGTGACCTAAACTTCACCGAAATCGGATCATAAATGCGACCTGTACTTTGTTCACAAAAATACATGGACAGACGGACATGCGTAAATCGACTCAGAAAGTGATTCTATGCATATTCTCAAAAGGAACCATGTGTCTATCTCGTTTCCTTTTGCCTGTTACAAACATATGCACAAAGACATAATACCCTGTACCACAGTGTGGTGAAGGGTATAAAAAAGCTACCAATTAAATTGATCATTATTGGTTCTCTTTTTAGGGTTACAAAAAATTATTCTCATTGGCCCAAGTTTCGGGGTATTTGGGAATACTGAGATTTTTTTTTACCTAAATGCCTATAGTTTGATATTTCAGGTTTTCATTGAGAGTCCTATCCTCGTACCAAAAATTTCCAATTGCATTGCTCCCAAATAAAATTCCGAATCGATTTTAGATATTTTGAATGTACAACGTAGCCCGTCCAAACTGATTGAATTATTATAACCAAGTTCAATTAAAAAAGAAAAACTAAATAGGTGTTAGCTATAATTATCTTATGGTGAATTTTTTAACTTCGAAAATTAATATCCCCCTCATTTATATGCTCTACTTCGAATCCATCAAAACATTAAAAAACCCCTAATATATTTATTTTGAATATAAGATTAAATATAATTTAATTATCTCGAGATTTTGTGGTTATTTTTGTTGTTCAAAATTACAGTTATAGCTGTATTACAGACAACTATGGTGATTTATGAGATTTAAAGCACATCCATACATACATTGTTATGAACAACACCAACCAAATGGCCATAACATTTTTTTGTTATGAACACGTACAATCATATACACATATTTTTTTACTGAATGATAAAAACGTTAACTGACCCAACGATTTCATGTGTAATGAAAACAACAGAGTGAGTTAGAGGTAGATGTGGGTAAGGGGAACCACAAGACGACTGTTGGTAATAAAGGTTAATGCATAGCACCTTGCATAGCAGCAGCAACAGCATTTATGAGCAACCATCATACGTAGATATATTTGAAATCTATTTGGCATTTGCCATTTACAGTGAAAGTGCTTTGCTGTTATCATTCATTCACTACTCTTACCTCACAAGGTGTGCGATGAGTGCGGAAGAAGTGAAATAATAAGTGAATGTAAAGAAGAAGAACCACAAAAGTAAAAAAATGTATATTTTTACATGCAAGTACTTATTATAGGTTTAATAATAACGTACATCGTTTAATGTATGATATGAATGGGTTCGGGTATTTTGGAGTTTTGGGTAATAACTGAAAAAATAAACACATTTTGGTTACGAAGTAAGTATGTAATGTAGATTTGAAGGTATGTAAAAACTGGAATTCGTGGGAATTTTTATTTTCATAGAACTAAATAACTGCACGTTGGGTAATGTTTTAAAACTCGATTTTTTTGTTTATATTTTATTTGAACCTCTAACTATTCAATAATGCCCTTTAAAAAGTGCAGTTTTTAAAAACTCATTTAAATAAGTCAATTTATGTGGACTATAAAGAAGGTCCATAATTTTCACAATTATGAGAAATAAATAATTATATTTAATTTGAAATCTATAATAACCTATAATAACCGCGGACCCGAAATGATGGGTGTTGTTAAAAGGGGGATATGTCAAAGGCAAAAAATCACCCATGCGGCTAAAATTGTGTCATTGTAAATTTTTGCTAGGAAAAGTTGACAACCAATTTAAAATAGTGGGGGTTCCGTTATATCGAAGGGAGATGGCCCAAATGAGAATCCTAAATATCAAATTATGTCCAATTTAGTTTAAGACGGTGTTCAAATACCTTTAGAATTGGGATACCAACAAATATATCAATATCGAAATATTTGGTAAGAAGGTTTTCATCTGGCTATAAATCAAAATAAACATTTTAATCAATTCGGTAAAAACTTGTGTCCAAGGATCCTCAAAATCGGGGGTACTGTTATATAGGGACTATACCTAAAAGGATACCTAAAATAATAAGGTTTATAAATTTTTAGTAATAAGATTTTCCTTTTAATGAAAACCCAAAATTTCAAAATTACAGCCAGTTTGGTTGGAAAATGTGTAAAAAATATCAAATTATGGAGGGGGTATAGAGTGTATACCACCTAGCCAAGATGAGGTCAGAATAGCACTTAATCGGCTGAGGAACAATAAAGCAGCAGGTGCCGATGGGTTAACAACCGACCTATTTAAGACCGGTGGTCAGATGTTGGTCAGGAGCATCAACTGGTTAGTACAATTTGGCTAGAAGAATGCATGATTAGAACCTCAGAATCCTTTGTCCCGTGCACAAAAAAAGGGACAAGACGATATATGCCAACTGTAGAGGAATTAGTCTTCTTCCCATCGCATATAAAGTGATATCCACTGTGTGCTCTGTGAACGACTGAAACCAATGGTCAATGACATTATTAGACCATACATATGCGGGTTCAGACCTGGCAAATCCACCATTTAACAGATTTTAACTCTGCGCCAAATCCTGGAAAAGACCCACGAAAAATACATCGACACATTCCACCTATTTGTCGACTAAAAAGCCGCATTCGACAGCTCTATCCATTCAGAGGTATTTAAAGCCATGTCTGCTTTCGGCATTCCTGCAAAATTAATACGGCAATGCAGGATAACTTTAAGTGGCGCAAGGTCATCAGTTAAAGTCGGAAAGCACCACTCGGAGCCCTTCATTACCGAACAAGACAAGGTGACAGTTTGTCGTGTGATCTTTTTAACATACTGCTGGAAAAGGTAATACGAGACGCAAAGGTAAACAGAAATGACACTCTGTACACCAAACAGCATATGTTACTCGCCTACGCCGATGACATCGACAAAATGTGTCGAACACTGAGAGCGGTAACAGCCACCTTTGAACAAATTGATAAGGAGTCTGCCAAAGTGGGTCTGGCAATAAATGGCGAGAAGACCAAGCTGATGGTATCAACGCGCAAGACGTCCAGTAGACTCGGACCAAATGTGGAACATGAGAGCTACAGCTCCAAGGTAGTTAAAAATTTTATATACCTTGGTAGCGCCATAAATAAAACTAATGACATCAGTTTTGAAATTCGGAGAGGGATTTTTTAGCTCGGCTTTTGGAACAACCGTTCTGTAACAAGTCAGCTAACTAAGTAAGAACGAGGGGTACCGTTATAAGAGGCTACATCGAAAATTAGACCAATTTCGTGAATTTTATATAGGTAGTATAAAATTACACCTAATATGGAAGTATAGCATATTGAAACTCCTCCAAATTGCCGGCATTTGGAATGTACCACTATATTCAGACTAGGCTATAAAGTGTTTGAATATTGATATCTTTTGCAAAGAATATTTGTTACTCAATTTCAGTCAATTCGCTGAAAAACGTACCGAATGTTCCCAAAATGCCGAATATGGTGTGGTGTTAGTTATAGTATTATAAAATTCGATTATTTTCAGCGTTAAAGGACTATTCAATATTTAATTGCGTTTTATGTTTCATATTTCACTTAGAGTATAAATTAAAGTGGGCAAAAAGTGGACCCTTGTTGAAGATATTCTGCAAAAGTGTCAGCCTTAATACTACAAAGTGTTTTATAGATAAAGCGCTTCTAGACCAAATGTGTCTGGGTCAATTCCTTTTCGAACAATTAGGAGTCGATTAAAAACTATTAAGGTCCTGTTTAAACCAGTGAGCGGAACAGTATATTCGGATTTTGCCGATCATATGATACCCTACATTGCTACCACTTAACCGTCACTTTCTGCGGATCTATATTCCGAGACAGGGCAATATTGCGCGATATTTGCGCCCCGTAATGTTTCTTCTTGGATCATTTGACCCGCTAAATATTGACCGATCACTATTAAAGCAGCCATTCTAATTTGTGATAATCAGCTTATAATAGTGTCGTATAGACTTGTGTGGTAATGGTAATACTAAACAATATCAGAACACATAAATGTAAATATCGACATGTAACTCCGACATCCGACCACATACAGTAACATAATTGATAATTTAACGGTCAACCCCTCCAACTTCTACAGTCTGTGTCCTTCAGGAGTAAATATTTACGCCATAGAATCCAAACGTTGAAATTTGTCATACAAAATCTGGACCCATTTGACCCGCTATATATTGACCAACTATCATGAAAAAGGCAAGGTTTGGTTTCTGCTCCAATCTTTCTCTGTGTAAAATTTCGTCATGTTAGGATCATAATAAGCCTAAACCAACTCAGCTAATCGAGATATGTCGAAATATAACTCAGCTAGTCGAGGTGGGTCTAATACCAATATTTCGGCGCGTTTCATACTCTTGGGGTCACACAAAGCTATAATACCCAATAATATAATACCCATACAATATAGTTGTGTAGGGTATAAAAATTAGCCTTTATTTAATGCTTTTACTGAACCTAGAGCAAATCTGAAGATGAAACACATGGGTACACCCTCTCTGGTACCTCCACAACAAAGTATCAACATTTTAAAAATGTGTATTCTTACAAAAATCAGAATTTAATTCTATAATGGGAACCCATTATACTATCTACCACTAAAAAGGGAAAAATCTACACAAATGTTAAATGTCATGTTTATTTAACAGAGTATCCGATGTTCAACTTATTTATAATAACAAGAAAGGAAATGGTGAATCTTATCTGGTCAAACCTTAGTCCAATTTTATATTAATACTACACATATACTCAGAGTAAATATAAACTATATAAGCCCCTCCTTCCACAATAATAGTCAACATTCTGAAAAATCACGAATTGCAAGTCTAAAAGGATATCCGAATTGTTCAAGACGTTGACCTTAATATTCTAATCAAACATGAATAACGACCAGATATGGTCAGTAAAATGACTCGACTGCGACCTATGACCTCTGACTTCATGCCATACATTTTTAAATGAATTTCTAAATACCACCCTTTTTGGAAAAAAAACTTTATTTTTCATTTCTACGAGGGGAGAATAGTTTTTATCTGAAAATAAGCTCCATTTTTAAGCTCCCCATGACTTATTCGGTCCCACCGAGTTCCACATCATATTCTTTTGTTTAAATTTTTATTATATCTTATCTAACAACTCCCGCTTTTGCATTATTTCTCCTATTGTATTTAAGATTATACAATATATCATAAAAATAATTAAGATTTATTACGAATTTTCTATTGAACAAAATGCACATATATAATATATTCCAAATTTCACTATCATTTAATATTAGAAAACAATACCCCATAACTATTTCTATTTGCATTATAAATATGTCGGCCTTTAAATTCTATTTTCAGTTTATAAATAAAAACAAAACTCTTTTCTTTTCATTTACAATGTCATCACTTCAAAAGGGGACACAATAAAATACCTCGAAAAACAAAGCCCCACTAATTACCCAATACAGAATGAAAATCGACAACAAAATCTTGAGATTACATCAGTGATCAAGAAGATGACCGAAACGAGCCTGCAGAGGCGAACAATCTTTTTCGAAAACAAAAACATTAAAGCTAATCTCACCTTCTACGCTCTTCAGCTAATTTGGCTAATTAACATAAAAGAAAACAACGCACTTTGTATAATCAGCAGCAGCAGCAACCACAGCATTCTTCTACATTTCCTTTTCATCTTCAGCTTCTTAAGTTCAGGTTTCAAATTTTTCAAAAAACCCCGAAACTACATGGTCTAAACCAACAAAACATCTAACCAAAATAAAAATAACATAAATTATAATTGTGTCCAATCAATGACAACTGTCTGACACCCATAGTTTACTTTACACCAGAACTACTACCACCACTACTGCGAATGGCGTGGAATGTGGAAATAATAAAAAGAAGCAGAATGATAACTTGTCTGGGTACACTCCCTCTCTCTCAACCAGTCAACTAACCGCCGGCAAAATTTTAAAAACCCATAATAAATAAAATCCGAAAAAAACACTTTCTTTTTCATTGTTCGTATGTCAGAGGTGGAGGAGGAGATGGAACCCACCAACCAACCTACAGACAAATGATATTCATTGATTTTTTTTGGAAATATTTTTCTGTTGTGTTGACGGTGAGTAATGAGAGAGATTTCTATCATTTAAGACGTTAAGGTGCGTGTGAACGAACATAAATGTGGACCTTGTGCTGGAGAAGAGGTGTTTTAACAGATTGTTAAACAATTGAACTACACACGATGAGGAAGAAGAGTTATTTTTAATGTTTCAAATTATTAAACAATTGATTGTTTTTATTTATAAATGTACCTGCAAATGGGAATATAATTGGAGATTATAAATGTTGTACCCTATATAAGGTAAAATTCGAATATGAAATGAAACATAAATGTGGATGAGATAAATTGTAGAAATTTGCCGGCATTACTGTCCAGGAATCAATCCTAATTATTACATCCACCATAAAGTGGAACGTATATTAAATTTGTCATTCCGCTTACAACACCTCCAAACTGGATAAGGTTATTATATATTCTTGCTCAGAATAAAATGTTATGTCATATTGTTCCAAGCTGCTGGGTGACCCCCCAAAAAGATATCCCCATTATTTGGTATTTTTGTGTCATTCATTTGGCCGAAGGACGAACCTTATTGACATTGGGAAAAATCGGTTCAGATTTATATATAGCTCACATAAAAATGTTCGTACGATTTAAGGTAAATGGTGCACGAAATTTAGCACAGCTTATTAAATTAAGTGTAGAATGATGTGTGTTAAGTTTCGTAAAAATCGGTTCAGATTTAGATATAGCTCCCATATATATGTTCGTCCGATTTTATATAAATGGTGCATCAAAGTCCCTATATATCATTCGATTTGTACGAAATTTCGCACATCCTATTGAATCAGGTCTGGAATGATGTGTGTTAAGTTTCGTGAAAATCGGTCCCGATTTAGATATAGCTCCCATATATATATTTCCGTCCGATTTAATGTAAATGGTGCACCAAGGTCCCTATATATCTTTCGATTTGCACGAAATTTCACACAGCATATAGAATTAGGCCTAGAATGACGTGTGTCAAGTTTTGTGAAAATTGATTCTGATTTAGATATAGCTCCTATGTATATTTTCGTCCGATTTAATGTAAAAGGTTCACCTAAGTCCTTATATATCTTTCGATTTGCAGGAAATTTGGAATGGTGTACTAAATTAGGTCTATAATGACGGGTGTCATGTTTTGTGAAAATCGGTTCATATTTGTTGTTGTTTTATGGGATTAAAGAAAAGTCCTTATTTTTTATGGCGGACATGATAACTCCTCACTGGAACATCGGAATCCGAAATTTTCAACGGTGTCTGGCTCAAAAAAAGGAAGATATCGACCGATTGGATATATCCTAGTTAATACGATAGCTATACACTCAGAGAGAAACGTCCCAAACTTTGAAGTGGGTCGGATTATTATTTTTTGAGTTATAGTGCCCGCCATTCGCAAAAACACTCTTGGGAGAAAAGTGAGTTTAAAGTTTGAAAAGCCCTCTTGCAGTCACTTGATGCAAGCACAATAAATCGGCTATATCTTCAAAATTCGAATTAAATCAAAACAGAAAATTACATTTTTAAACCGAGAATGGGGGGGTCCGCTTAAGTTAGTATAACCTTACGTGTGTCATGTTTTCTTGAAAGCGATTCAGATTTACATATAGCTCCTATATATGTTCGTTCGATTTTAAGTAAATGATGCACTAAAGACCCATAGCTAGGCCGATTGAATATAAATTAATCTCGGGCATGTTTCCTTGAAATCGGTTCAGATTTAAATATAGCATAGCTTCCATATATAATTTCGACCTATTCATGTTAACAAAATTTAGCATAGGGTGCAGAATGGCATGTGTAGGGATTGATATTAAAAAAATAAAATCCGATCTGTTGTTTTGACCAATTCTGTTGATTTAAAATCTAAATTTTTATATCTAACATCACTTGACTACTCCACAATTTTCTAAATTTGACTATTTCCCACCCAAAGCATACTGGAAAGGTCTTAAGTTAACTAAAAATCTTACTAAAATTTTCAAAATGCTGATAACAAAGTTTGTCCTTTTTGTTTGAGGACTGTGTCAAAACATGAACTTACATCGAAAATATTCTATCCAGATGTTTTCCACCCTCAATGAATGCAGGTGAAACCTTCAAAATACAGAAAATGGTGAGGAACGTTAATACGGGCGCCATCATAAATGGACTATGACATTGATTTATATCGACAATTTACAGAAATATATTTGTTCGTTCTCCATGGACTCCTAATGTCAAATTGCAGCCACATCGGTACATCGGTTTTTAAATCATCTTCAAAACATTAACATAAGTAAACAATTTTCTGCCAAGATGTTCTTTACCCTTCAAGCAGCCGTAATGACAAATAACAGCCACCGAAAATGGCCTTAATATCGAAATAGAAAATTTCCACATGGATACTTGTTTGTTCTCCAAGAATCCTGATTTTCAAAATTCAGCCACTTTGCTGGGAAATTTCGGAAATGTGATAGTTTCCACTCTCGAAGATGTCGCAATGACAAACAAACAGCCACTTCCTTATATAAATTCGGCTAAAATCATTAAAATATTGAAGAAGGTACTTTGATATTGGGGTTATGATATGGATTTAAATCGAACATTTCCGTAAGCCTATTTTTTCGCTGTCGAAGAACTCGGATGTCAAATTGCAGCCACTTCAGTGGGAAAGATATCCGAACTTTCCTACGGAAATGGGAAGTTTCAGCCGATGTTGCAAAACACAGAAAATAGTGTGGTTAATTTTATATTCTTCCACGATTACTCTCGAAGGGTGTAACCGATCAACTAAATTTTTCACATCGGAGTATTTCTTCAAAATTTTAATCAATTTCGAAGATGGGAATATTGATCCACTCCTTCTGATAAATCCCGCACAAAATGGTTAAAATTTTGATGATTATTGATGCACATGCTAGTATTTTAACCACGCCTTTATTGAAGATGGTACTCTCTCTCCACAAAGGGTCAATTTTTTCATAATTTGTAAATCCCATGCAGCGGACGGAATATCCAATTCATTTGTACCAAAAGTTCGATCATGAGACCCCTTCTTGTGCCTACCCAATAAAGTTTATACTTTTTGAAAATGTGTACATTCAATATGTAGAGAATAGGATGTCCAATAAGATTTAAAATTTTGCACACCGCAATATCTTTACCAAGCCTAGAAAAAGTGCGAAGATGTGCCCTATCGTTCCGTGCATGCTAGTATCTTCTCCACAAAGTGTCCAAATTTTGAAAATTTTTAAAATTTTTTATGAAGCTGATGGAGTATTTTGCTGCAAGACATAAATCAAAATAATTGGTTTTTGCAGAAAATAAGTGCTAAGTGTTTAATCGACTCACATCTTACAAGGAACTATAACATGAAGTCTGTAGCAAATGAGCGATATGTCATATGCTGAGGGCATGTATCGGTCAGTAACAACAACATACACTTTTTTACTTATTTAACCAGTAAAATGCGATAAAGTTCGTCCCGTTTAAGTTTCATACCCTCCAACATTGACAATTTATTTCGGTACCATTATATGGAGAATATGTCACTGTAATTTCTAGGTTGTTTATACCCTTAGACAATTATATATCAAATCGCATTCACTAAGATTGGAAACCAGGACTATGAACCTTAAAATAGCAAAAATTAAGCCATAAATCGATTCAATCCTTATCCTCAATAGTAACTATGGGTCTACTCGTTTCCTTTTGTATGTTACTAACATATGCACAAATATATAATTCCAGTCCAGGGTATAATCATAAAAATCACATTTACCACTTTCATACAAAAGACTTAAGACACAAACTTCAAAGTTTTCTCAAATTCCACAGCAATACTAATAATCGATTATTATTTAATAATTATTTATTAACATACGAATAAAAGAAATACAAACATTAACATGAACGTAAATAAATAAACATTTAAAACAGTACCAAGTCATTCCACATGATGATCATAAAATCTACATTTATGATGATATATAAAAATTCCAAACCATTCTATATTTACCCCCCAGACTCACAATTAGGCCAGTAGAAAAACCATAATCATTGCTCTTAACAAAAAAAAATACTTAGAATCTATTTGAAAATGCCACAGATGACTTGTATAAAATGAAAGTTAAGCAAAAAGGGTTAAACATTTTCCATTTTATTTAAGAAAAAAAAAACAACATTTGTTTAACAACAACAGAAATTATTTTATTTAAGAATTTCTCTCAATTTCGCAGCCAGCTGTTTTAGATTCATTTCGTTACTATTTTAATTCAGCAACCGTTCGTTGTTGAACTAATCATGCCAAGAATTTAGTTTTATATTTTTTCTTTCCTAAAGAGAAAGCAAAACAACACTTTTGCTGGTTTAACTATGTTTGTTTGTAGGCATGTCTGTCTGTTTGTTTGTTAATTTGTTTGCTTGCCCTTAACGCCAACACCACCATTGGCTTATTTTATGAATTTTAATATCCGAATAAAATCGCAAAGTCAACATCATAGTTTAGCATTGGCAAACATTTTTAAATTCAAAATAACAACAATAAAGGTTGGTGACTTTGTTAATGCAAAGAATTTTTTGGGATTGGTCTCTGCGCGTTGTTGGTTTTCGAAGAGATGAACACATGAATGCAAATTAAATACCATCATCATTAGCCACAAGCAAAATGTTGACTGCTAGAAAAAATCGGCAATTAAGAAGGCTTAGCATAGCTCCCACATGCTTCTATGTTCGATAAGAAGTGCAATATAAAGAACTAATAGTTTTTTTAGACAAAAATGTATATTTACTTAATTAAATAAATGTCAGATGGTTGGCATCATTTATCATTAATGATGAGACCTAGAAGATGTTAAATCGAGATATTGTAAAGACAGTTGTTTGGAGTAGGAGGAGACCCTGGAAGAATCTACACTAATGGGTTTATATATACAGACATATTCATTGAAGATGCTATTATATATACTCCACCATATGGCGGTTTGTACAATATGTAAGATAGATCTTTACTCATTCATTATTACTAGTCCTAGAATGTTTGGTGTTGCAAGTGGTCCGAATTTTGATATGTCCACATTTAATGGTCTATCCTAACCATTGATATTTTGCAGGTTTTACTTTTTTAGGGATAAACAAATCTTTTCAGATAATTATCGGTATAGGTCCATGTTTTCATATAGCCCCCATATAAAGATCTCGCTTCGTTTTTGGTATTTCTAATGGATTTAATTTGGCATTTCGGGAATTTCGGTTATTTGCGGAAATTGGTCAATATGTCATTCTATATCCCACACAACTATGTTGTAAAGGTATTATATTTTTGTGTGGCTCAAAGGGGTTGAAAACTGATGATAGCTATGAAATTTTACCTGAAGATTATGTTATGATCAAGGACGAATCCTATAATTTTCGTAGATAATCAGATGATATCTAAGGGATAGATCGAAAATTTTACACGGGTAGCAGATCGGAATATGTGTTTAGCGGTTCAACTGAACCAAGATTTTTGTTTGTAAAATAACAAAAATTGAATCTAATGGCGTAGATCTTCTCAGAGGATAGAGGACCTGTCGACATCTAATCAATTAATAGGGTGCAAAAATTTCGCCCAGCTCGGAATATGGATCCGTAGAAAGTCGGCACGAATTGTATGTGGGCCCAAAGAAAGGAGTTTAATCGTAATATCTTCGAGAGCTTTACCCGTAAAACATTAAAGATTTTGAGGTGTGGAACCTATCACAAATTGATTTAGTTGGATGTAATGTATACGATGTTTACTTCATATATATTTCTAGCCAATGCATTGACTACTGACCATAAAAATATTTGTTCTCAACGTAGTCGCCGTAGCTCGTACTATGTCGATGGCTCATGATTCATTCGGATTGGCGCATAGATCTTTCCTATAATTTGTCTCTCAAACACCCCGAGAACTGCCATCTGCTTGCGAAGTACCCATGCTTCAGATCCATACAGAAGCACGGGTCGTATCAGCGTCTTGTAGAGTGTGAGTTTGATCAGGCGAGAGGTGGCCTTGCTGCTTATTCAGACCACAGTAGCATCTGTTGGTCAACACTATTCTTTTCCGGATTTCAAAGCTGATGTTATTGGTTTTATTAACGGCGCTACCAAAAAATCGTTTACTACCTCCAAATTGTAGTTTTCAAGTTTCACAGTTGGTCCGAGTCTACTGGACGTCTGGCGCGTTGATACCGTCAACTTGGTATTTTCGCCATTTACTGCCAGTTCCACTTTGACAGACTCCTTCTAAATTCGTTCAGATGTGACTTTTACCGCTCCTAATGTTTGACTCATTATGTCGATGTCATCGGCGAAGGCGAGTAACATATGATTTTTGGTTACACAGTGCCATTTCAGTGCCTGTTCACTTTTGCATCTCGTATGACCTTTTCCAGCAGGATGTTAAAAGTCACAAGACAATCTGTCACCTTGTCGGAATTCTCGTTTGGTATTGAAAGGCTCTGAAAGGCCCTTTCTAACTTTAACTGCTGACCTTGCAGGAATGCCGAACGCAGACATGACTTTAAATACCTCTGAACGGATAGGGCTTTCGAATGCAGCTTTATAGTCGACGAATAGGTGGAATGTGTCGATGTGTTTTGATATCTATCATGCCGTTGTACAATTTTTCTTCGTGGAGGCTGAATTTTCCGACGGTGGGACCAAAAATATTTGCCCTTTCGATTTTTGCATTTAAATCTCCTAACAGACTTTTTTTGTATGTCATGGCCAGGGCAGCGATTATTTGCTAGGCGCTCGTAAAATATGTCTTTGGTCTGCTCATCTTTGTCTTCGGTCGGAGCATGGGCGCAAATAAGACTGATGTAGAAGAACTTCGCTTTCATACGGATTATAGCAATTCGGTCATCTACTGGAGTGAATCTGGAGACGAGGTCTTTTATTATCCTGATAACCATAAATCCGCAGCAAAGTTCATGTCTCGTTTCATGGCAGCTATAATATAGGGCGCATCGCAATTCCCTGTAAGCAATAATATCGGCTTTGTATTTTTTTAGCGAAAACTGCGCCTGACCTTTACAACTTTACAACCTAAGAATATTCCGATTGTTGATTCACAGATCGTGGTCTTTATACATTTGCGGGGCTCCTCAATAATAGGGGGGTTTAGTTTTCTCCTTCGTTGCTTTCTCATAGTAGGAGGGGTTTTCCGAGTGTGGACTACTAACCCGACGCCTTAACCAATTTTTTGTATAGTTCTTAAGGGTCAACTCGACGCACATATCAGCTCACTATTTCAAAAGATGATGAAAGTAACTACCCCCTGGGAGGTCAGTAATCACAATTGATATGAAAGAGAGACAAAGATAAGCCTGGGCTTTGCCATGTTAAAGCCAATCAGAGCCGTTGCTTGGTATCAATCATCCCCTACGTCAACCAGAATTACATTCATAAAATTCAGAAATCCTGCCAATGTCTGGATTTCTGAATTTTATGAACAATATTCATATAATATACGAATTATTTTTTAATTTTTTGGATCAAGCCGAATGCCCAATATTTGAATATTTTCGGTATGTATCCCATGTTTGCACAGCATTTCAATTAGAATCCAAAAATATGTTAAATCATAAATCTCAAAATTGACGTGTCATAAAAATCCGATGTGACATTATACACAATCGAGGAAAATATGCACTGATGAAATCGAAAGGAGGATCACATTCATTCAACAGATAATAATCTACTAATTCGAAAGTGAATCTTAACAACCATCACTTTTGAACTGGATATTCATCCCAGTTATATAAACACTAAAACGAGATCAAATGAAGAGAACTGAAATCGTGATCTCTTTTACTTAATCGCTGATCACAAATCAAAACACACAACAAATAATTTTTGAATACGCAAGAAACTTGTTCTCATTACAACATTCAAGAAATAAACAATTTTTTACATTTTCAAAAGATGGCTTACATAAACCCTGTCTTCACTTCGCTGCAACAAAAAACCCGATGTTTCAACATGATTTTTTCTTTTGTTGGAATTCTGAAGCAGCAGCAGAAAATAAAAAAATTAAAAGATGACAAAATAAAAAATTGCAGTAATTGTCAATACGCCACGCTATACCGCAACAAGTGGACAATTGGGAAAGTGTATCCACCCAAATACCAACGAATAAAACAAAAATTGTCGTTATGCAGCAGCATCCATAACAAATTATGCGTCTGTGACCACAGACGTCCTCAAAAAAAGAAAAAACTAAGTAAGTGGCCTGTGCTGCCACCAGCATCAGAGAGGCATTACACAAACCTCAAAACAACATAAAATAAATTTATAAATTTTGCTAAAAAAATAAAATAAAAATGTTTTATGTTGTTTTTTGCCGGCAATGTTGCTTGTATTTTTTTATTGTTGTTATTATCGGTTTCGCTGACCAGTTCGACCAAGTAAAACCACTTTCATTTGCAAAATGCGAAATTCTGTAAAAAAACTCAACTTGTTGTAGCAACAACTTGTAGTTGAATAGTTATTGCGAAGTTTCAAATTTTTTCTTGCCTAAATAATTATTTCTGGCTTGCGTTATTTTCAGTTTTTCTTTTCGACGACATCAATTTACGTGCAAAACCTGAATCTATGCGAAGATGACTTGAGATTATAGAGTTATTTTTGGTTTATAAGCCGCTATGTTATTGCGCCGCTTGATTGCAGAGTTCGCATCTTATGCAGCTGGTTGGCATCATAAAAAAAAATTGTGTCATTAAACTATGGAGCAGTTATTCAGCTTTTTCGTGAACTCTGTTAGCATCTTTTTTTTTGGCTATCTATAAGTACTCACTGCATATATGCAGTATTGCATGGGAAGATTTTTTTTTTTGGAAAATCATAATGTGTGGGTTAGAGGTTATCGAAGTAGAAACGTTTGTATACCCCCAATTGTCTTAGGACCATATCCGATTCGGAAATGTTGGAGTTGCTTTATAAATGACATATACAGGGTTATCAATTTCGTGGTCTCAAAATTCAACTAATTAAAAAAAATTGTAAATTATATGAATATTGTTCAAAAAGTGTTGCCAATGTCTTGATTTCTGAATTTTATAAATGCAATTCTGGGTGACGTATGGAATGATATATACCAAACAACGGCTCTAATTGGCTTTAACATGGCTAAACCATGGCTTATCTCTCTCTTTCATCTCAATTGTGGACACAAACCTCCCCGAGGTCTCACTACTTTAATCATCATTGAAATACTGGGATCATATGTGCCGCGAGATAACCCATAAGAACTATAAAAAAATGGGTTGAGGCGTTGGGTTAGTTGTCTACAATCGGAAAACCTCCCCCTAATATGAAAAAGGAACTTATAAAGGGTTACTATCTGTGAATCTGCACTTGGAATGTTCGCACGTTGTACAGAACAGGCTCATTTTTCGCTTTGGCGGATGTACTCAAAAAATACAAAGCCGATATTATTGCCTTACAGGAAATGCGATGGAAAGGTTCAGGCGTAAGTAAATCAGACGATTACGCCCTGTATTATAGCTGCCATGAATTTGGCTGCGGATTTATTGTCAACAGGAGATTAAAAGACCTCGTCTTCAGATTCACTCCAGTAGATGAGCGAATTGCTATAATCTGTATAAAAGCGAAGTTCTTCAACATCAGTCTTATTTGCGCCCATGCTCCGACCGAAGACAAAGATGAGCAGACCAAAGACATATTTTATGAGCGCCTAGAAACAGCATATAATCGCTGCCCTGGCCATGACATTAAAATTCTACTAGGAAATTTTAATGCAAAAAATCGGAAGGGAAAATATCTTTGGCCCCACCCTCGGAAAATTCAGCCTCCATGAAGAAACATCCGACAACGGCATAAGGTTGATTGACTTCCAGATTCAAGCATCTCGATATACACAAGGCCACCTGGATTTCTACTGATCAAGCAACGAGAAATCAAATTGATCATGTTGTGACGGAAGGCAATCATCCAGTGTATTAGACTTTCGATCGTTCCGAGGAACGAATAACAATTCGGACCACTACCTTGCAGCAACCAAGGTGCGATCTAACACAACACGGAAACTCGACGTCAAAAAGCTGCAAACAAACACAGGTAGCCGAGGCCTACTTCGCTCAACTTACCCACCAGCTCGACGAAAGCACTACTTGTTCCGATAATAGTATAGAAGCACAATGGCCATGAATTGCCCCGCAGCGTATAGGACAATCCTGCAGAGAGTATCAACACGCAGTGCCATGGAGAATTATCGTGAGAAAAGGAGAAACGTATATTCAGAAAAAGAGATATAGGAACAAGAAAAACGTGAGCGTGAGCAAATCGAGATGCACAGGAGTCAGAATGAAGTCCGTAAATTCTACCAACGAGTAAAACACAAAACCGAAGGTTTTGGTGCAGGCACATCTTCCTGTAGGGATGAAGACGGAAACTTAATGACAGATACAGACAGCGTGTTGAGGATCTGGAAGGAGAATTTTGAAAAGCTCCTGGTATTAAATAGTGGCGGTGAAGAAGATATCCCAGAACCAATAAGAGATGACGGTACGGAGTGTATACCACCTAGCCAAGATGAGGTCAGAATATCAATTAATTGGCTGAAGAACAATAAAGCTGCAGAAGCAGATGGGTTACCAGCCGAACTATTCAAGACTGATGGTTAGACACTGGTCAGGAGCATGCCCTAGCTGATTAGTACAATTTGGCTAGAGGAATACATGCCCAATGATTGGAACCTCAGCATCTTGTGTGCCGTGAACAGAAAAGGAGACAAGACGATATGTGCCAACTATAGAGGAATAAGTCTCCTTCCCATCGCATATAAAGTGTTATCCAGTGTGCTGTGTGAACGACTAAAGTCAATGGTCGATGACATTATTGGGCCATATTGAGCCAGACCTGGCAAATTCACCATTGGCCAGATTTTCACTCTGCGCCAAATCCTGGAAAAACCCACGAAAACACATCGACACATTCCACCTATTTGTCGACTATAAAACTGCATTCCTATCCGTTCAGAGGTGTATAAAGCAAAGGACCTTAGGCATTCCTGCAAAATTAATACTGCTATGCAGGATAACTTTAACTGGCACAAGATCAGCAGTTACTGTCGGAAAAGACCTCTCGGGGGCCTTTAAGACCGAACGAAGATTCAGACAAGGTTTCAATTTGTCGTGTGACCTTTTTAACATCCTGCTGGAAAAGGTCATACGAGAAACAAAAGTGCACTGAAATGCCACTCTGTACACCAAATAACACATGTTACTCGCCTACGTCGATGACATCGACAAATGGGTCGAATCGAGTCTGAAAAAGTGAAAAAGGTACCAAACACAACCACCACGAAACCCAGGAATGTCGTAATGCTACTGATTTGAAAAACGCAGCGTATAGGGCAACCCTGCAGATAGTAGCAATACATAATGTGATGGAGATCGGGTGAAAAAGAGAGGAGAAACGTGTTTTCAGAAAAAAAGAAGAAGAAGGAAACCTGGTGTGATGAAGAAGGAAACCTGGTGACCTCTTTGTTATACTATCAACTTTTCGGGTCAAATATATACGCCATAGAATAACAATTTTCTACATATTGGCCGATCTGCATTAAAATAGTCATACCAAAGACTAACTTTGCACAGATTCCCTTAATCGCGTAAAAGTTCGGGTCATAAGTATGGCCTCTAGAGCGACCAGAAAAACAGACAAAGATAATGTTTTGGTTCATTTCATCCCCTAAATATCGGAATCGGAATTATTCAAACTATTCAACGTACAACCACATACATCAATACAATGCTGTGACATTTTTAATTACTCCTCCCCTCCAAATCAACTACATTGTTTATTATTTGGATACCGGATGTTTAACAAAACTTACCCGCTTCACTATCGACTCAATTAAACTGCCCATAGCATTCCTTTTAAAAACAACAGACTATTTACTTAAAAAGGTAAACGTATTAATAAAATCATCACGGATCAATCATCATCAATAGCATAGGCAGCAGTTCCATCTGTAAAGAAAGAGGCAATAAGAGGCATGAAAGTGGCCAAGAAAACAAAAGTAAGATGGAATGAAAGAAAAGGCAAGAGAAAGAGCATTTATCATTGGCATCGTCATGATCATTGTCATCGTTACCGTCACCGTCGTCATCATAATAACCCACTGGCATCGTCTGTGGAAGGTGCGCCCACCTGTTCCAATGTTAAGCGGCTAATAAATGTTTCCCATTCTATGGAATAAGAAACGCACAGATAAACTGAACAGAGAGACAACCCGACCGACGGTGGCATAGTAGTCACAATCATAACGAACCGATACCGTCACTTAGATTGGCATGCCCCACCGACCTTTCCCCGCACACCCAAATATTAGTTGTGTGGTATGACAACATTGTGTGAGCGTGTGTGCGCGCCTGCCTACAAATCGACACATTTCTTTTTGTTGTTTTTTGTTGTTGTTTTGTTTGTTGTTTTTTTCGGTGGTTCAGTTCAATAACCACAAATTAATCGACGACCCGATCCAACAACTTCAGCAACAAGCCACAAACTGGGTGCAATAAATGCTACAACAACAACAAGGTCGGCCAGCAGCAACATCAATACATTTGAGGCTTACGACCACGACCACGACAACGATGATGACAATCCTAAAGAAATTTATTTAAAGAATTCCATGAAGAGTGAAAGCAGTGAGGTGAGGTCTGGATTATTTTTTATTTTTATATATTTTTTTCAGCATTTCTTCATTTATTTATATTTTTGCTTTTTGTTGAAAAGGCCACACCGCTAAACTATGTGGCACAATGTTGTTGGGCGGAAAACACCAAGCACCACACAAAAAAATGTATTACAGCAGCAATTTGTGGTCAACGGCAGCGAGAGTTAGTCTGATAAAAAAAAAACAAAAACGAGACCAAGTGTTAATGTTCGTTATGGACGACCAGTTGAGAAGGTTATGTTAAAAATTGACAATTTTTGTCGGATTTTTGAAGACATTATTTAATATTAGTAAGAGTGTTAAGAAACAAGTTGAGAAGAAATTGAAATACTTGGCAGTAGACAAAATTTGAGAAAAAATCATTGATAGATCAAATAGGGACAGGGACATTAAGTCGATAACATTTTCACCACATCCGACAATAGTACGCCGATATCAGTACAAAAATTCAATCGTAACCTACGCTGGTCCAAAAATAAAGATCGTGATGTTCGTCCAAAACAGTAGGGGAGAAAGGGGGCAACTTCGGGAAGGGGCCCCCTTCCGCAATGACGTTTTCGATATAAAGCTCTCACTGTACATCAATTGCTATGATTCATAGGTATCAAGTATCAAAAGAAATAACTGTCGCAGAATTTGAAATCTCTAGCTAATAAGCTTATTTAGATGCAACGGTTTTTATACCCTACGTCATAGTATGAAGGGTATATTGAGTTTGTTTTTCCGTTTGTAACTCGAAATTATCATTTTCGACCCTACAAAGTATATATTCTTATATGACGATGTAAAAATGACCGGCTGTCTGTTGTAATCACAGTAGCCTTTTTTGCAAGGATTTGCCTTTTGCCTGCAAGCATGTCAAGTTCGAAGATGGACTATATCGGTCTACGTTTAGGCATAGCTCCCATAAAAGAGTGCCCCCTCCAATTTTCTTCACTTTGGGGTTCTTGTGCGACTTTTTCAATTTTTCAAATAATATATATTGCCTTCTGCCGATTAAAATCCCCATTAAATAGTATTTTAATCGATTTCTTCCATGTTCGTTAATAAACATGATTATTGAGACGTAGGCTTGGAGAATTGGATGACGATCCGGATTTCGATTTCTCCTTAGGTTGTGGTAGAGTTTTTACCGCTCTATTGGGTTCCTCCTAATCATTTTCGACCCTACAAAGTATATATTCTTATATGACGATGTAAACATGGCCGCCTGTCTGTTGTAATCACTGTAGCCTTTTCTGCAAAAATGTGTCTTTTGCCTGCAAGCATGTCAAGCTTGTCGAAGATGGATTATATCGGTCTACGTTTAGGCATAGCTCCCATAAAAGAGTGCCCCCTCCAATTTTCTTCACTTTGGGGTTCTTGTGCGACTTTTTCAACCGAATTCACTGAAATTTGGTACATTGAGTTTCTATTGGGAACCAAATTTCTCCACTATATATAAAAACCAGTGAGCGGAGCAGTATAGTCGGACGGGGCCGACCATACGATACCCTACACAACCACCACGAACTCTAACTTTCTGAGGATGTTTATTCCGAGTCTGAGTAATATTTCGTGATATTTGCCCCCTCTTATCTGATTAGAGGTCAACAACACCTCTTCCTTACTTTTTTCGAATATTCAGTACAGTCCTTCTAATTACTTGTCCAGATTACCTTCACGGTGGGTTGTGTTGTGATTTTCGGATTATACTCGACTCGAAAACACAAAAAAAATTAAGTTTTTGGTCCATTTCATCCCAAAATTTTAATCTGATCATCACCGAAAATTGTAGGCGTTGTTCTTGACCATAACTGGAACTTCATGAAAAATTTCAAAGCCATTAGCGCGATATTTCCCCCTCTAATGTGGTAATGGGTTACTAAATAATATCTGAATACGTAAGCACCTGTAAATGTTTGACTGTAACTCCCACATCTGAGTAGATACATCGCTATATTTGGTATCAATTTAAAGGCCAACCACTCCTCTTGGACATAATATCAACTTCTCGGGTCTATGTCTTTCAGGCGTAAATATATACGTCTTCATTGGGCAGAACCCATCCTACGTGCAAAATTTCGTGAAGATTGGTCCATAACTGTGGCCTGTATCGTGTTTACAAATTATAATGGACAGACGGACGGACGGACACACATGTCTAGATCGACTCAGCTAGTCGAGATATGACGATCGGTATACTTAAAGGTGGGTCTAGGACCAATATTTCGCGGCGTTACAAACTTTTGGGGCTGCACAAAGCTATAATACCCTGACAACATAGTTGTGTAGGGTATAAAAATTAAAATTTTTCTGGTAGCCCCCATATAAAGGTAACCCTAAATTTTCAGTATTTTGGGGGCTTTGTTGAATGTTGTTGTTTTGCGGGTAGCCCCCATATAAGCGCGATTTTTAAACCCTTCACCACACTGTGGTACAAGGTATTATGCCAGGCAAAAGGAAACGAGGTAGACCCATTGTTCCTTTTGAGAATATGCATAAAACCACTTTCTGAGTCGATTTACGCATGTCCGTCCGTCCATATATTTTTGTGAAGAAATTACAGGTCGCATTTATGATCCGATTTGGATGAAATTTTGTACAGTTCACTTATTTGGCCCAAGGACGAACCCTATTGAAATTGTTTGTGCATACAAATTTGCATGAAATATCTATCTAGATCACACATTTAATTTTGTCCGATTCCATCTCAATGGTCCTCCAAAGATTCTTTGTCTGTTCTATCTACAGGTCATTGTATATGTACCCAAAGTATTGAAGTTTTTTTTTTATACCCTACACAACTGTTTGTAACGCCGCGAAATAGACCCACCTTTAAGTATACCGATCGTCATATCTCGACAAGCTGGGTCGATCTCGACATGTTTGTCAGTCCGTCCGTATGTCCATTATATTTTGTAAACACCATACAGGCCACAGTTATGAACCAATCTTCACGAAATTTTGTTAAAGATCGGTTTATATTTAGGGGATGAAGTGGACCAAATACTTAATTTATGTCGTTTTTTTTTTTTTTTTGTCGCTCCAGAGTCCGCAATTATGGCCGAAACACCGCGAATTTTTGCATGGAGAAGGGGGTTGGGCCAAAGAATAAGCATGCCTGTTTTGATAAAAATCGGTCTATATTTAGCGGGTCAAATGGACCCTGACTTTTGTGTGAAAAATGAAAAAATGTGTATTCTATAGCGTATATATTTACCCCTGAAGGACATAGACCTGAGACCCGTGATGTATTCGGATGTGACAGCCGAACATCACAACACAATATTAGTGATATTTCTTGACCTCTAGTCGTTCAGAAGGGTGCAAATATCGCGAAATAATATCAATGCCTATGCTATGAATATAAAACCACAGAATGTTAGATTTTCGTGGAAGTTGTGCAGCGTATCATATGGTCGGCCCCGTCCGACTATACTGCTCCTCTCACTTAATTGATGTGGCACCTAAACCTCGAGCTTCTTTCTGAATCCAGCTTTGTGTAAATGGTTTAAAACAGTTTTATGGTCGATTGTTAGCGCCTGGGCGATATTGCGACTGCTAACATGCCGGCAAACTTCGATCATTTTTCCGATTTTATCGACATTTTTAATGAGCGGCCTAATGGATTTCTTTTTCCCCAACCTATTTTTAAATTTACAAAATTTTGACCCTAAGCTACTAAAAGGAGAGGAACGATGGGTCTCATCTTTAAACTAGATTTGAATTTGAAAGAAATATTACAAGTTCAAAATGTAGAGGAGGTACTTGAAGAAAAAATGTAAAGCTTAAATGGAATTTTGGTATTCCTTTCGCTTCGTATTTACACATTTCCACATTTTAGAAGCTTATGGGGGAGCTACTCGAAGGAGTGGACCTGTATGGCATTATAAAATTATCTTCACCAAAGTTTTGACCATACCAGAAGGAGTGGACCTGACTTGCGATTGCACAATAGGACGGCTATCCAGACATGGGCTTCTCCTTGGATGCTAAATATTGTTTCTGATATGAATCTCATGGTGTTGGTTGATAGGTAATCAGTTGGTTGGTTGGTTGATAGGTTACCAGTTTCTCTTGGTAATTTATTGTCTATTTATAAACAAGTAAAGAAAGTAGTGAAGTCGGACTTTACGATACCCTTCACCACTTTGTTGTATCCTAACAATTTCATCTCAATGTTCCCTCGAAGGAACATACACATGCCTTTCTGAAACCTATGCTAAATTCAATTTTATTCCGGCAGATATACAATCGTTTGCGTACAATGTGACAATTTTATGGAAATCGATTTATAAACGTAATTCGGTATGCCGCACTGTTAAAAACTTTATCTCAATCAGACATTCGTTCGAAATAAATATATGGAAGCTATGTCTGCATCAGCACCAATTTCATTAAAACGCAACGAGCAAATTTGATAAACATTAGGAGTTTGGTGCACCATATACATAAAATCGGACGAAAATATAAATCTAAACCGATTTTCACGAAACTTAGCACACATCATTCTAGATCCAATTCAGTCCGCTATGTCAAATTTCGTGCAAATCGAAGGATATAAAGGGACTTTGGTGCACTATTTACATAAAATCGGAGGAACATATATATGGGGATAAATCTGAACCGATTTTCACGAAACTTAGTACACATCATATATCTTTCGACGAAATTTGGCAAGCGTACTTAACTAGGACTATAATGATGTACGGATTTCCCACTATGAAATGAATTTCATGATGTTAGTTGATATGTTTTATACCCTCCCCCATAAGGTGGAATGTTTATTAAATTTGTCAGTCAAATGATAATCCAAACACCACACCGTTTTCAGACGTATTTTAAATTAGTACATGTGAATTTCACAATATGTTATGATGGACATCCCTAAATTGATATTCTGGAGAATATTGACCTCTTCTCAAAATTGTTCACTGTTCTGCTTAATTAATTTTTGTTTTGATTGAAAAATTAAAACAAAAAAAAACACAAACAAATAAAATGTATTCAATTTAGCCGAATGTTTTAATAAATTCATTACAATTTCAAAAGGGCAAACAAGTGCAATGAAAATGCACTACATTATATTATTAATAATTTTGATTTTAATAAAAATGGTAAGACATATGAAAACAAAAACTACTAATCCTTCTTAATCCTAAGAATAAACCAAAATTTTAGCACCACACCATTGATATTCGCCTGGAGAAAACAATTTGTGATGCCATCGATCCGGAATTTTGTAAATTCGAAATGTGTGAGGTAAAACCAAATGTCAAAGGTATTCCAACTTTTTCCGGGACGCTAAAACTTCTAAAGGAATCCATACGATCATGTGTGGTAAATACACAATTTTATCATGTTCACGATAAGAATCGTTTACTTGTATCGAATCGAACATGGGATGCATGTCAGCTAATGGAAATGAAACGTAAAAATGCTCCCGCGCAATTTATTTTGAATATTATGAAAGCGTATACAAATATGAATCACACGTGCCCATTTGAGGTAAGAAATTTAAGTTTTTGTGTGATTTTTCAAAAAATTAATATTTTGTATTTTAGGGTCCCCTTGAAATGAGAAACTTCAGTCCTCAAAGAATACCAATACCAGCACCCAATGGTGATTATTTGTTTCGCTTTCAAATTAGGGCCAATGGCAGGGATCGTTTCAGTTTGAAATTTCACATGAAGGTTATGAACTAAAAAAATTTTTATAAACCTAAACATTTATATGTATGTTATTGACCAATTTTTTTTAATTTTATTAAACAACGAAGCCCAACAAAAAACATCAATATTTAATAAAAATAAAAATTTATATTTTATCTCATTAGTGTAAAAATTCCACCCCACTATCTCACATCACAACAAATTGTCGTTTTTTTTATTCTCTACTCATTTTATGAATGAATCTGCTATTTGTAGAAGTCAATGAATAAAAATCCGCACGTCTGGCATACTTTTCAATGTAAAAGTGTTTTATTTTCTCCATCGTGTCTCC